>NC_140928.1:30972747-31003404 GCF_045865225.1 Trachurus japonicus
GTAGCCCTGTACAAAAATCATATAAGTTACAGAGCATAAAAGTAATTAACAGTATAATAATATGCTTTATTAAAAAAGTTCATAAATAAATAGAGTTCATAATAGTAAAAAACTGTTAAAATGTGTGCTGGTTAAAAGCATAAATATAATATGTACAGTTTAATAAATAAGACTATTTACAGTTTAAAGATAAATTCATATAAAGGTCTTTAAGTTCATTAAATCTGTAAAATAACTGTGATTCGAGATAAAAAGAGAGAGGAAGAAGCCGTGTTTATATGTGTAACCTAACCTGTTACCTGTCAATCATTTCATTCCTGTTTTACCTTTGGTGGTTAAAACTCACAAGCCAATCAGAGTAAAGTCACCGTGTAAGGGGCGGGACTAGTGCCGCAGGTTAGTGTGGGAAGTAGTGAGCACGCATGAGGAAAAAAGAACCAGAAGCTATCGACCAGAGAGCTAAAGAGAGGAGGCATCGTGTTGTGTGGGAAGCATTAAGTTTTATCGGGGAGGTCGACTACTCGTGGTCCTGATATAAACTTCTGTGTGACCTGCAAGAGGTGAATATAATGTGTATGCCTGTATTTTGTGCTATTTCTAACAGTTATAGTGAACCGAGACTGAATGTGTAACGAGGTTAGCGACGTGCTAGCTAGCGGTAGCATTCGGTGCTAATGTGCCTGCATATCGTAGCTTTTGCATTGTGATATTTCTGAAGCTAAAGCAAAGCTAATGCTAATTCGCCATGAGATAGCTTTTGATGTTGTGGCTCAATTCGGATAATATGCTTTAAGGAGACGGACGTTTGGAGAGAGAGACGGGTTTTCCAGCCGATGGCCCTGCTGTGTGTGTTCTTCTGCCCTGTTCTGCGTTCGGCTGTGTCGTGCCGAGTCCTGCTGCTGCTGTGTGTTTCCTTCGCTACGCCATTGCCCGCGAGTGTGTGTTTGGATCATCATTGCCACCGCCATTGCCATTATCATCGTGAGACTCTCATCCCCCATTCCCCTTCTACCCCTACTAACTAAAACCCTGGATTCGTGAGTACTAACATACACATGCACGTGCTTTTATTTTGTGCTCAGCTCTGAGTGAAGCGGCCATTACAGTTTTTAGGCCCCACCGCACACAAGCTTCAATAAACAGGCCTGCAACGGGTTACAATCTCATTTAAGTGTTTCATATGAATGTGTGTGGGCCCACAGGTACATTTTGAGGTTTTGTGTTGTTGTGAATTAAAGAGTACTGTTTGAAGGTAACTTGAAGATTCTAAAAAAGGGATTAGGCTAATATTTATTTTCAAGTATAAAAACAAAAGGTTTTCTTTTGAAAAGTAAAGGTTTTTGATTGTAACAAAAGTATTTAAAAAGGTACTAAAGGTATTTTATTTTGTAAAGTATCTAACAAAAAAGGGTTTTCTTTTAAGTTAAAGGAAAGTGTGAAATCAAAAGAAACTGAATTTTATTTGAAAAATCTCTTTATTCATACTGTGAGTAATTCTGTGTTTTTATTTTATATATTTTTCCTAAAATACATTTGAATCTTATTTTATCTATCCCTGTCAATAAATACCTGTGAAAGGAATATTTTGCATTTAAAGTACAGTTGTGGTGGTCATTATTATTAAAGTAGAAAACATTATTAAAGGTACACATTCTAGAAGTAACATAAAAAAAGTTGTATTTTCCTACAACGAGCCCAGGCCCAGTCTCATCGTATTAACCACTCTAGCTTTATTTTTAACTACATGGGACCTGGGTTACATAAAATGGAGGCACCGCTGGGATTATCTAACATAAACTGAGATTTATTAAAGTAAAATAAATTAGACAAGCAAAAGTAACTTGACCCCACAACTTTAGAGCATTAGTGTAAAAGTAACGTGCTAACAGTAACTAAAGTAAAGTACAACAATGGCAATCCAAACAAGCAGTCCATCACAACGTGAGCTAATTAACTGGTGCATAGGAGAATCAGTAGACTTAAAGCATGCCCTCCTGTTATATGGAGTGCCTGAAAGTGTTTCAAGAGGAGACATTGAAGACACAGCAGAGACCATCAAAGCCTTGGGAAAAGTGACAGTTAGAGGCAAAATGTTTCACCCTCAACAACAATCGCTGATGGTGTTATGTGAGTGTCGTGAAGAGATCGACCCCTCTAAAATCCCACCTGAGATAATGCCTGTAATTGAAGGACGTGGTTGGAAAACTGTCTACTACACAGAGCCTCAGTCTGATAACTTTGAAGAGAAGTTGCTTACCTTTTTGCAGAGTGAAGGGAGAACCTTAGAGGACATCCAAGGTCTATGTCCCCCTCCTACTGAGACCAAAGAGAGTAACAGCAACCCTGAAGACATCATCCGTGCAGTCGGTGATGTTATGAGCAGAACAAACAAGCAACCTGACAGTCAACCATACAGACGTCTGCGGACATTCTCCGGGATCAGTCCCACCCCCGCTGGAGAAGAGACCTTAGACAACTGGTTGGAGCAAGCAACACTCTTAGTAGAGGAAGGTGAGTGTTCAGACAAAGAGAAACGACGTCGGATACTGGAAAGTCTCAAAGGGCCCGCCTTTGAAATCATTCAAGCTGTCCGCCTGACTCAACCTGATGCTAGCCCCCGTGAGTACATACAGGCTATAGAGAGCATTTTTGGTACAGTAGAGTCCCCAGAAGAACTATATCTGTCGTTTAGAGCCCTCCACCAACAGCCTGGTGAGCGTCTGTCTGAGTTCCTACGAAGAGTAGAGAGATCCCTTGTCAAAGTAGTACAAGGAGGTGGTTTACCTGTTAGCGCTGCCAACAGCGCTCGTTTAGAGCAGCTTCTTAGAGGGTCCACCTCTGAACTCATGTTGCTTCAGTTGAAAATTAGGGAGCGAAGTAGTAATCCCCCTACATTCTTGAACCTGTTAAGAGAAGTAATGGAAGAGGAAGGTCGCCAGTCAGCTAGACAAAGCCAAGTGTCACACCTGCGTCCTCAGCGTGTACGCACCGTCCAAGCTGAAAAAGAGAAAGAACCTGAATCAGTCTCTAGGAGTGAACTGCAAGCTCAGATTCAAGAATTGAGAGCGCAGTTAGAGCAGAGAAGCAACCTACAACCTCAGTCACCATCTGATGAGCCCTTTAAAGGTCCTAAAGAGAAACAAAAACCGAAAAATGAGTCACAGAGTGAACTGCAATCACTGAGAAAACAAGTGAAAGCCCTGGAAAGTAAAATGAGTGTAATGACAGTAAAATACATATCAGACCCCCCACGAGAACACACACCCCAGCCCCACCGATACAAAGCAGCTCCAGGTCACAAGCCCGCTCAGTCCAGAGTCTTCTCTCCCCGACAAGACAATGATGAGTTTTTCTGTTATCGGTGTGGGGAAAATGGCCACATAGCCCCCAGATGTACTGCCCCTGAGAATCTTCAAAAAGTCATCAGAAAGCTCATACGCTTGGTGCGAGTTTCCCCTCCCCCCAGCAAAGAGAGCCCAAAACCTACAGCTGAAGAGCAGTGTGTAGCTAGAACCAATAAGGTTGAAGTCCCAGAGAACAACACTGACTTACCTGAAGGTCTTGTAGGTCCATCATTTATTCACACCATCAAAGTTAATGATGTGGTCTGCGATGCTCTCATCGACAGTGGGTCTAATGTGACTATCATCTTCGAAAGCTGGTACAACAAACACTTACCTGATGTCCTGATAAAACCCCTCTCTGGCCTTGGACTTTGGGGCCTCGCTGACGCCGAGTATCCTTACAAAGGATACGTTGTTGTTGAGATGGAGTTTGCAGAGGAGATCACTGGTGTGTCGGGACGTGTAGAAGTGCTCGCCTTAATTTGTCCTGAGCCAAGAAACCAACAACAAACCCCCCTGCTGGTTGGAACCAACACATCTCTGTTCCGCCGCCTATGGGAACTGGTGAAGACAAAAAGTGACAAGAACACTGTGCACTCAATGAGAATTCAGTCTGTTTACGCCCCTGTTAAAGCACAAGAGCAGTTAACAAAGAATGAAGTTTTGGGACAGATAAAGTGGAAAGGACCTGGTTCACTCTCCATTGCTCCAGGTGCAAAGTACTATGCAACGTGCAAAGTGGAAAGACAGAGTGCCCCGTCCAAAGACATTGTACTGATTGATGCACCCACTGCCCAGTTACTCCCCGCCGGTCTGCTGGTACAGCCTGGTGTGCTCTCAGACGCCGACATAGACAACAACAGTTTCACTGTTCTCATTCAGAATGAGTCCAAAAAGACAACTTCCATCCCAGTTGGGACCGTTGTTGCTGAGATGTATGCTGTGGACACAGTTACCCCAGTCCAGCCTTCCGACCTCACAGCTGAAACCATAGACCCAAGTCTCTTCAATTTCGGAGACTCCCCCATCCCCGAAGAGTGGAAGAGTCGGCTTCAGCAGAAGTTGGCTGAGAGGCGGAATGTTTTCTCACTTCATGAGTGGGATGTTGGTCGCGCCAAGGGTGTTGAACACCACATACGCCTGCATGACCACAGACCCTTCAGGGAAAGGTCAAGGAGACTAGCCCCTGCAGACATTGACGATGTGCGGCGGCACATACAACAACTACTGGCCGCTGGCATTATCACTGAGTCCCGTAGCCCCTACGCCTCACCGATCGTCGTAGTCCGCAAAAAGAACGGGAGCATCAGAATCTGTATCGACTACAGAACACTCAACAATCGCACCACACCAGACCAGTACACAATGCCACGCATCGACGACGCCTTGGATTCTCTATCAGGCAGCCAATGGTTCTCAGTCCTAGATTTGCGCAGTGGCTACTACCAGATAGAGATGGCTCCGGAGGACAAAGAGAAGACGGCGTTCATTTGCCCTCTCGGTTTCTATCAATTTGAGCGCATGCCACAAGGAATCACAGGAGCGCCGGCAACGTTTCAGCGCTTAATGGAAAAAGCTGTTGGCGATATGCATCTCCTGGAAGCTCTCGTGTACTTGGATGATATCATCATTTTCGGCAAGACACTTGAAGAGCATGAGCAACGCCTTTTCAAAGTACTGGATCGACTGGAGGAGGTCGGATTGAAGGTTTCTATTGATAAATGTCAATTCTGCCAGCCCGAGGTTAAGTATGTGGGTCACATTGTTTCCGCTAATGGAATAGCTACTGATCCAGACAAAGTGGAAGTAGTCAAGCATTGGAAAGAGCCCACTCACCTGAAACCGCTTAGGTCCTTCCTCGGATTCTGCAGTTATTATAGAAGATTTATTGCAAATTACTCTGCCATTGTCCGTCCTCTCTCCGAGCTCACCAAGGGTTACGCCCCCACTTGGAAAGACCCCAAGTTCAAAAAAAGTGTCGACCCAAGCAAAGTCTATTTCAAGCCATCAGAGCCTTTCGGAGAACGGTGGACTCAGGCCTGCCAGGACGCTTTTGAGCGTATCCGTGACTGTTTGATCAATGCCCCAGTGTTAGCATTCGCTGACCCCACGAAGACGTACATCTTACACGTAGACGCCAGTATGAACGGCCTAGGCGCTGTCTTGAACCAGGAATATCCTGAGGGCCTCAGACCAGTAGCCTTCGCCAGTCGGAAGCTTAAAGACTCAGAACACAACTATCCAGTCCATCAATTGGAATTTCTGGCATTAAATGGGCTGTCGTGGACAAGTTTCACGATTACTTGTATGGAGCTAAGTTTACTGTAAGAACTGACAACAACCCATTAACATATGTGTTGACCTCTGCCAAACTCAGCGCTGTCGGACATCGTTGGCTCGCCGCCCTTGCCACCTACGATTTCACCATCCAATATCGTCCTGGGAGGCACAACATCGATGCTGACTTGTTGTCTCGACAGTACACTCCAGAGGAAGCTAAAGAGTGGACTAGTGTCCCACCTGCTGGCATCAAAGCCCTCTGCAAAAGAGCCTGCATCAGTGAAGAGGCTGAGGAGCCCGACAGATTGGTGGATCAGCTGGGAGCTCCTGCTGCCGCTGTACCAGAAGCCTACGTGTTTCCAGTGAACCTTAGCATGAACGTGCTGGACCAGCTAAGTCCAAAAGATATCCAGACATCACAAGATATGGACCCAACAATTGGACCATTAAAGAAAGCACTGGAGAAAAATAAAGGACTGACTCGCTCAAAAAATGACTCACCTGAGACTGTGTTGCTCCTACGTGAAAGTCGCAAGTTGGAGTTAAAGGATGGATTACTCTACAGAGTAAAAGAAAAAATGTGTGGAAAACAGATCAAACAACTGGTCTTACCAGCAAGATACCGCCCAATGGTGCTGAGATCTCTACACGATGAGTGCGGACACATGGGAATGGAACGCACCACCGAACTGACCAAGGACCGATTTTATTGGCCGCGGATGACAGCTGAGGTCGAGCAGTACATTCGAACCTGTGGTAGATGTATCTCCAGGAAGACACTCCCTCAGCATGCCTCGCCCTTGAACCAAATAACAAGTAATGGCCCTTTAGATTTAGTGTGTATTGACTTTTTGCAAATAGAGCCTGACTCTAAAGGTGTCGCTAATGTGTTAGTGGTGACAGACCATTATACACGTTACGCACAAGCATTTGCTACAAAAGATCAAAAGGCTATCACCGTTGCAAGAGTGTTGTGGGAGAAGTATTTTGTGCACTACGGCCTACCTGCACGGATACACTCGGATCAAGGCCGAGATTTCGAAAGTCGCCTGATCAAAGAACTTTTGTCCATGCTTGGGGTCCGGAAGTCAAGAACATCCCCCTACCACCCTCAAGGGGACGCACAACCAGAAAGGTTCAATCGAACACTCTTAGCAATGCTTGGTACCCTGGACACTGTAAAGAAACAATGTTGGAGTCAACATATCACCTACCTGGTACATGCATACAATTGCACAAAAAACGATTCCACGGGATACTCACCGTATCAACTCATGTTCGGAAGAGACGCAAGGTTACCCATTGACATCTGTTTTGGAATCTCGCCCAATGGTGAAAGTGAAACCTCCTACCAACAGTACGTCGTCAGGATGAGGAAAGAGTTGCAAAAAGCTTACCAGTTGGCATCTGACGCTGCTACAAAGAGTCATCTGAAAAACAAAGCACGCTATGATCACCGTGTGAGAGACTTACCTTTGGAGAAAGGAGACAGAATTCTCATTCAGAATTTAGGTCTCAAAGGCAAGCATAAGCTCCAAGATCGATGGAAATCGACACCATATGTTGTTGTGGAAAAGTTGCCTAATCTGCCAGTTTACAAGGTCAAACCAGAGCATGGTACAGGTGTTGTGAAAACTCTCCATCGAGACCACCTGTTGCCCATCGGTTACATGGTCAGGATGTCAAACCCATCAGACGACACAAACTTTGTTCGGAGACCTGTAACACGAGCTCAACTTACCCGGAAACGTCAGCCAACCAAGTCTGAAGAAAGTGACATGGAGTCATCAGACTCAGAGTTTAAAACTGTCCACAATCCTCCAGATTTTGATGTGGATGAAGTCAGGAGACAATTGGACATGGAAAATCAAAGATCTGTGGAGAATGAAGAGAGTCAGAGTTCGGAGGAAAGTGAAAGCTCTGAAGAGGATGAAAAATCTGAAGAGGAAATCTGTGAAGCTACAGAAAATCAACAACTTAGAGAAACAGAGTATGAGGAACCACCTGAAGGTGCTGCACCTCCTCTGTCAGATGCTGATGTCCAAGAGACAAATACTGAATCTGCGGGAGAAGATTTGCAAGATTCAGAAGAGGGAGAAAGCTCACCTCCGTCAAACAGAACCAGACATGATAAAGCTGCTAAAAGCGCAAGAAGTGAAAGTGAAAGGTCTTCTACAGTCCGGAAATCACTGAGAAAATCAAAGCCATCCATGAGATTCACTTATGAGAAACCTGGTCATCCATCTTGTGAACCAGTTACCATCATGCACCATGGCATGGTCATCCAACTCAAGTTGAACACTCCAGACAAAGACAAAGAATCAAGGAAAAAGTCCAAAACATCCAAAAGGTACATGGAAGAGGAGAAAAGGAATCACCCTTCCAAGTTGAAGAGAGAAAAAAGGTGTGATGAGGACATCTACACATTCAGAAGAGGGAGGGTGTAGCCCTGTACAAAAATCATATAAGTTACAGAGCATAAAAGTAATTAACAGTATAATAATATGCTTTATTAAAAAAGTTCATAAATAAATAGAGTTCATAATAGTAAAAAACTGTTAAAATGTGTGCTGGTTAAAAGCATAAATATAATATGTACAGTTTAATAAATAAGACTATTTACAGTTTAAAGATAAATTCATATAAAGGTCTTTAAGTTCATTAAATCTGTAAAATAACTGTGATTCGAGATAAAAAGAGAGAGGAAGAAGCCGTGTTTATATGTGTAACCTAACCTGTTACCTGTCAATCATTTCATTCCTGTTTTACCTTTGGTGGTTAAAACTCACAAGCCAATCAGAGTAAAGTCACCGTGTAAGGGGCGGGACTAGTGCCGCAGGTTAGTGTGGGAAGTAGTGAGCACGCATGAGGAAAAAAGAACCAGAAGCTATCGACCAGAGAGCTAAAGAGAGGAGGCATCGTGTTGTGTGGGAAGCATTAAGTTTTATCGGGGAGGTCGACTACTCGTGGTCCTGATATAAACTTCTGTGTGACCTGCAAGAGGTGAATATAATGTGTATGCCTGTATTTTGTGCTATTTCTAACAGTTATAGTGAACCGAGACTGAATGTGTAACGAGGTTAGCGACGTGCTAGCTAGCGGTAGCATTCGGTGCTAATGTGCCTGCATATCGTAGCTTTTGCATTGTGATATTTCTGAAGCTAAAGCAAAGCTAATGCTAATTCGCCATGAGATAGCTTTTGATGTTGTGGCTCAATTCGGATAATATGCTTTAAGGAGACGGACGTTTGGAGAGAGAGACGGGTTTTCCAGCCGATGGCCCTGCTGTGTGTGTTCTTCTGCCCTGTTCTGCGTTCGGCTGTGTCGTGCCGAGTCCTGCTGCTGCTGTGTGTTTCCTTCGCTACGCCATTGCCCGCGAGTGTGTGTTTGGATCATCATTGCCACCGCCATTGCCATTATCATCGTGAGACTCTCATCCCCCATTCCCCTTCTACCCCTACTAACTAAAACCCTGGATTCGTGAGTACTAACATACACATGCACGTGCTTTTATTTTGTGCTCAGCTCTGAGTGAAGCGGCCATTACAGTTTTTAGGCCCCACCGCACACAAGCTTCAATAAACAGGCCTGCAACGGGTTACAATCTCATTTAAAGAGTGTTTCATATGAATGTGTGTGGGCCCACAGGTACATTTTGAGGTTTTGTGTTGTTGTGAATTAAAGAGTACTGTTTGAAGGTAACTTGAAGATTCTAAAAAAGGGATTAGGCTAATATTTATTTTCAAGTATAAAAACAAAAGGTTTTCTTTTGAAAAGTAAAGGTTTTTGATTGTAACAAAAGTATTTAAAAAGGTACTAAAGGTATTTTATTTTGTAAAGTATCTAACAAAAAAGGGTTTTCTTTTAAGTTAAAGGAAAGTGTGAAATCAAAAGAAACTGAATTTTATTTGAAAAATCTCTTTATTCATACTGTGAGTAATTCTGTGTTTTTATTTTATATATTTTTCCTAAAATACATTTGAATCTTATTTTATCTATCCCTGTCAATAAATACCTGTGAAAGGAATATTTTGCATTTAAAGTACAGTTGTGGTGGTCATTATTATTAAAGTAGAAAACATTATTAAAGGTACACATTCTAGAAGTAACATAAAAAAAGTTGTATTTTCCTACAACGAGCCCAGGCCCAGTCTCATCGTATTAACCACTCTAGCTTTATTTTTAACTACATGGGACCTGGGTTACATAAGTAACTGGCAGCTTCCCCTTCTCCTTTTCTCTTGAGTTACCTCTTGACCTTAGTGCGGTTTGTGTTTTATTTATCCTTTTCTACCTACCAACCTTATCTTTGTCTCTTCTCATAATAGTGTTTTTGGCATATTTTGCAATTTTGTCTACTCATTTCTATGATTATTTATTCATTTATTTGCTTTCTGTTGGAGCAATTTCTGTCATTTGGATAAACTGACCACATACAGTACATAAGGTACTAATGCAGCATGTAGAATCCAGCCGCTTTATTGTTGCCACCAGGTAGGTTGGTCTGTTGTAAAAAACTACTTGTGCGCATGTGCTGGTGAAACGAGCGCATGGCGTCTCTGCGACTTCCTATTTGTGTCCATTAGTCTGACCTCTCAGACATAAGTAACGCTAATCCTCCTCTGATGAAGCTGATGAGGCAAAATGTCTGGACATCCACCTCCAAGAACTTTTTCTTTTCTTTTGAATTTTTCTTCTAGAAAGTGATGATTGAGGACTCTCTTAGTATAAACTAGTTCACAGCTTCTCAGTAGCCCTTGTTTTTAACCTTTTTTTTGTTTGCTCCCTTTTGGAGCTTTAGTGGAGGGTCACAAAACAAGTTTAAAAATGGCAACAAACTCTTGATGATCCACTGGTCCAACGAGGAGTCCCTCCTCTTCATGACTCCTGCAGATGGAAACTACAGAGGTTACTCAACAGAAAATCTCTAAAAACAAGGTGAACTCAGATTCAAACAAACCTAACAAAGGCAACCTCTCCTCCATCTTGGGAGCCATGCATGCGCTCTTGACTCTGAATTCTGCATATGCCAATGTGACTGTCTTTTTGGAACTATTGACTCTATTGACTAATTGAACTCATTTTAATATCAGGCTACTGGAGCTGGGACCAACAAAGCTCTCTACTGTCTCTGTTTTTTGCTGTTTGTACATGTTTTGCCCTGAACTTGGGCTCAGGCAGTGACTACGTTTGACCAGTAGATGGAGCTGCTTTAACACTAATGAATAATCACCCCCCCCCCCATTTCTCTGCCAGCAACAACAGAGTCCCTTTCACCTTGAAAGATAAATCCACATTTTTGTATTGAATTCTTTTTTTTGCATATATTTTCCACATTTTTTTGTTTTCAAATATTAAGTCTTTTGACCCCTCGGTGTGGTAGGCCCCCATGAGGAAACACTGGAGCTCAAAACTGAGGGACTAGAGTCCCTCAGTCAAATAAGTCAACAGTCAAATAAGATAAAGGGTGAACAAAATAGATAAAATGCTCTTTAGCTCATAAAATTAAGTTAGTAAACAGGTAAGGATACTCTAAATAGAAAAGATTAAAGATTAAATATGACATTGCATAAAACACACCAAGGAACAATGTGGACCAGCAAAGACAACAGTGACTGCACCTGGATAATCTGGAAGCTGAGTTTCTTTCTATTAGGAGGGTGTGGCAGGGAAAAAGTATGACCGGGAAAGAAATAGTGCAAATGGATAAACTACACCTGCAACATCCAGGAATCTCCCAGAAGGTTCAAATCTGGGAGAGAGAAAAAAAGTGAAATACTGACAGTACCTAAAATTGTAAACACAAAGTTCATGAGTAAATGTATTGTACTGCTATTTACTGTTTGCACCTGGAGAGCAGCTGGTAATGATGAATGGAAACTTACATGATCTTTCTCAACAAACACACTGAACACTTATAAACAGATGTGTCTGGAGTTTTGGTTGTTGTTTTTTTTTTTTAAGAAAACATCAGCAACATGTGGAAAAAGTGGTTTATTGTTTAAAAGACAATTCCGGGCAAATTCAACCTGGGGCTCTTGTTTCCTAATATTTTAGGTTTAAAAGAAGGATTGTGAAGATTTTCAGTTTAATTGCTCCTGTTTTGCAGTAGGCCTAGTTGTGTATTTCCACAGACAGCGTCAGATGGCGACTCAAACATGCACCTAGAAGTTTAGTTACTTCCAGCTAATACAAAGTCTGATGAAGTCTCGTGTGACAATCAACCTGACGGCTAACTATGTTTACAGGTGGTCTGAAGCTCCCGTTTATTTTACCAACAAAGGAATATAAACTCAGAGCCACAACGTCTTCGTAGCAGTCAGACTCAGAGTAAGTCTGGATATTGTTTATTCTACCTGTAAAAATTCTGAGTGTGTCAACTTGACTCTTGCACGAGACTTTGTGTTACAGCTCCATTTACAAACCCCCTCTGTGTTTGAAGCCATCTGACGTTGTCTGTGGGAAAAAATGTGGTTATGAGGGATGTAAACAGCCTCAACAGTGGAAATGCTGTCCGCTCCCATTCATCACTGCTGTGGCGATGCGGGGGACAGACAACTACTGCAAAACAGGAGCAATTAAAAAGAAAATCTTCAGAATCCACCATTTAGACCATTTATATTAGGAAACTAGAGCCCCAAGTTGAATTTGCCCGGAATTGTCCTTTAATATTTATTGAGGATCCCCATTAGCCGACTCTCAAATGACAGGCCAGTCTCCCATGCAGGGCCGGCCCCTGGCATAAACACTCTATGCGGTTGTTTAGGGCCACAGCCGTTAGGTGGGGGGCCACATGATCAGAAAGGTTCATTCAAGTTATTTAAACATCCTGAGGTCTGCATGTGCACGCTATTAGCTTTAAATGTAATTTGAAGTCAATATTCAGCTTCTTTTATCTCACATTTGAGACATTTGGTGAAAATAGAATGGCAGAATTACAACATTTGTGCTCAAAAAGCAATCTTATAAAATTTCATTTTAGACTTGGTTTCTACACTTATCTATTACTGTATTCATATCCTATTTCAAGCACCAAAACAGTTCATTCTCATGACTGAAGGTGTGTTTTCACAAGGGATTTGAATTTTTTTCAAAAAGCAGACCTCAAATTTCCAGCATTTGGCCTAAATGATTTCTTTATACAGTGTTCTAGGACAAACTGGCCTCAGTGTGCTTACAGCGGAGGTTCTACTATTTAGACATAAAACACTTGAGTATTGTTACATCTGCAAGTATCTTAAAAAGATCAATTTAAGAAAATATGTAAAAGTCGAGAAAATGGCCTCAAACCTCAGAGGGCATAAACATGTCTGTATTCAGTTTTAACCAGTGATTTGGTGTTTGTGCTTAGAGTGCAGGGCCACAAACAAAAATCTTGTTTAGGGGGGGGCCACCAAAATCCTAGGGCCGGCCCTGCTCCCATGGGTCCTCTTGGTGAATACAAGTTTATAGAGTAACTGCTGGTATCAGTGTGTGTATCTCCAGTGAGGCTGTCATTACAGTACCAGCTGCATTACCATCACCAGCCCACCAGGGGGCGTCATATCACCATGGACTGGAGTGAAAACCTCACAACTATGGAGTCACGTGTGTGTAATTCCAAAAACCGTCAATGTCTGGAGATTTGCTGATGACGTTTGGGGTTAAGTTATTACAACACAATGATGTTGAAAGTACGTGATTCTGTTGTTAATTAGTTGATCAGTCATAGAGCTGATCCTTATAACCAGCTCATCTATTGTTAACATGGCACTGATGTGCCCCTGGATCAGTGGTGTGTCACTGTCTTTTTTCCCTGTATTTTATACAATCTACACTGCAAAAACTCAAAATCTTTCCAAGAATATTTGTCTTATTTCTTGTAAAAATGTCTCATTTCTAGTCAAAACTAATCTCTATAAGACTCATCACCTAAAAATGAACTTGTTTTTAGATCATTTTCACTTGCCAGTGAAAGCAAGTTTTTTGTGCTTGTAATAAGAAAGAAAAAGTTGCTCCACTATCAGATTTTTCTACTTATTTCAAGTGAAAATCTGCTTGAAAGAAGTAAAAAGTGTCTAAAAACAAGCTACTTTTAATGTGATGAGTCTTATTTTACGTAGAATGAGATTTGTTTTGACTAGAAATGAGACATTTTGACTAGAAATAAGACAAATATTCTTGGAAAGATTTTGAGTTTTTGCAGTGTAGAGACACATAACAGATTTCCCTTGGTATACAGTGATTGTAGCCTACTACAATTTACCAAAATTCCCTAGATGCGTCACATGCAGGGCACTGTGCTCATGATGTTCTAGTCTGTACTGAATCAATACACTACCACTAAAAACTACCCTATGTTATATCCTGTGACCTACACCTTCCATTCTGTAGTTTTTGTTTGTGTGTCATCAAAGTCCTTGTTTAAACTTCTTCAAATGGGGTGTTAAAGTATATTTTTTAATCATGACAATTCTACGGTGCATGTCTTTTCTTTGTATTGTTGGCTTAAAAACCTGTTAGCTCATGCTCAATATATAACTGTGGAGAAAAAAAAGATACAATTGGAGAAACATTTTGTATGCAACTAAAACAGAAGCACTGTAAAATAGATAGAGACATTACTGCCAGTGGAAACGACTGCCTTGGAAACCACTGATAAAGTGTTTATTATTATGTTTGTGAATATTTATGCCAGCAATAAGCCAATAAAATGTTAGAAAATAACCATGAGATTGACGTAACAACATTAAAAGAAATTTGGACATTAACTGAGGTTTGTATACAGGTTGTTGTTTTTTCAGATGACAGGTGTACCAGATAAGCTTGTGCAAAATAACAAAATGTGGCCCTAGACTGAACTGAAACTCTGTATCATGACAGAAAAGAAGAAACTTACTGACTTCACTGAACTAAACTTTCAAGGAAAATAAACAATTGGCATCTGAAGAGAAAATGGTGAAGAGAATTCAATACTTCCTGAGAATTAGCAAAATAACTGAGGAGTGGACATTTAATTTGATTTATTTTCATTTGGTATTTAACATATTAGGGTACAAGTGGCGGATACACCATCATGGTAATGCTGGAGCCTGTTGCAACATCTGGCAGTGACAGTCGTTGACAGAACCTTAAACTCTGATTTGTCTGTCTGCACCACAGAGAAATGCACTGACTGTAATGAGTGGTGAAGATGGTTGGCATCAAATCACCCCAGATGGCCCCTGATGGGAGTTATGGATTTAAGTGCACAGTGAAGGCTTTTTAAGTAAGCCATGAGTCAGACTCATAAAATGGGAACAGCATTGTTTACTTTGCAGAGAACATGTGTCAGAGGGTTAAATGCGGTACTTAAATCAGTCATGAGCTTGTAGTTTCCACTATATAGTTATTATTAAACTCTTATCCAACACCCCTTCCCTTGTCCCCACGCTCCTTCGGCTCCTCTGCCTATTAATTAACAACATTCATGCACATCATTATAATACCTGTAAAACACTTCTGTGGTGAAATGAGTGTTGATGCCATGATATACCATTAACATGCCTTGGAGATGCTCTCATATGACAGAGCAGCCTCGTAGGCATCATGTTCTGATGACCAGTCCCATGAACCCCTACAGCCCACACTTAGTGATTCGTATGTTATGGGATGCATTTTTGCCTGCAGTGAATTGACTGAAGGCCAATGTCTTAATTGATGGATGTGTGTTGTCTTGTCAGTGAATATTTGTGTTGTTTATCTGAGCATGAGTTTTCCTTGCACAGAGTCTGGGCTCCCCTTAGGAGCAGGGTGAGAAGATCAGACATTTTGAGCAAGCATGGATTACAACTGCTGATACTTCTCATTAAAAGCAGCTATTTGATGTGGTTTGGACATCTGGAGGTGGAATGGAGGCACATTCAACTGCAAAGAGACCCTGGGACAGACCCAGAGTACACAGAAGGAATTACATACAGTATCACATCCAGGCTCTGGTCAGCTGGGCATCCCACAGGAGGAACTGGACAAAGATGTCTCAGGTGATCTCTGCATAAGACTGGTAGCACCAGGAATTGGTGGCAGAACACTATGGGATATGCAGATTGTAATGTAATTCAGGAGAGTAGGTCTCTTCTTGGTCCTGAATGACTGTCCAGCTACTGTCTAGATAACCATAAAAGGTGATACACCTTCCATCTTCCTCAGAATAACTGGACAAAAGTCTTTGAAAGGGATTATTCGTGCTCTTTATTAGTCTCACTCCCTCTCCACAGTGGCAAAGATTTATCTCTGTTTTCATGAACAAGTTTAGAGCGTTGCAGATGATAAAATGTAGATGCTGCACTCAGGCGCTGAAATCACATGTTCTAACACAGGGCCTGTGTGTAGGAACATCTATCTCTGTCACCTACACTTCCTTGTTACTCTCTACTTTCTTCAAATAAGATATAAAACATGAAGAAGTAAATAAGGCCAAAAGCCAGAGTACGCACCTGGGACTCCCAGAAGGTGTTAAAACACCAGGGTCCCTCTCCTGCAAAGCAAAGGAGGGATCATATCAGGCTAGCAGGCTAGCAGGTGCAACCTTCACGTTAAAGAGGGACCAGTGCCTCCCTAATAAACACTTTTATGACTGCATCTGTTTTCAAGTCATGTGGTGGTAAAGGCAGTGAGAGGGAGGGCTGTTTTATGGGTAGCAAACTCTGGGGGATTTCTCTACTAACTCTATGTACCAGTGGTATAAACAAGTATGTTCCACAGAGAGACTATAAAGACTAGAAAAACACTACCTCTTACAGTGAGATGAGATTCTGTGATTATTTCAGTGGGGGGCGCGGGGGTAAGAGGGTAGGGTTAAAATAGAAAGCGCTCCGTCAACACTTAATAATTCTCAATAACTCATAGCTTCTACAGATGTGGAGACTAGGACTGAGAAACTAAACAAAAACCAAACAAACACTGTTTGAGACCGCAACAGCCTGGGACCAGACCTATCATTTAGTCAGAAATGTGTTGTGCTGTGTGTGCACAGGGCTACAGCAGGCCTGTGTGATGATGTTAGCATTCTTCATAATACCTAGCTACGGAACTGGCTACATGGTGAATTGACAGCCATTGATAGATGTTGTCCAATGAATTACACATCGGTTTCTTTGATTGTTGTGGAAAGGTTAAAAGCTCTTACAAGAGACCCCTACAGTATGTGTTTGACCTGAGCAGCCTCTTACTGTTTTTAGTTTGTGTTTTTAATTAAGGCCTTTCCTTACGTCACCTTACAGCGAGGGGATCCAATTGTTTTCTGAATGTTTCTTCTCTTTCTTCTTATAAGGAAAACTGAATTGCTTTTTTGATTGTCACACAAGTCACAAAACTAACCCAACCCCTAATTGAACTGATCAACCTGATCCTGAGACCTTTGTGATTAAAGTTTGTTCAAAGCTTGAGTTTTTATCAATGAGTGTGGCCATGGTGACACTGCCATTTTTGATAATTCACCATGAGAACTCTCACACGAACACATACTGTCCAAATGGCTTCAACCTTTCATGTGTTTGATAAGAGTCTTGCCCAGAATGCAACAATAGCCTATTTCAAAATGTAATCTAACTCATAGTGCCCCCTTGTGGAAACCGCAGATGGCATGTTTTACAGTGAAAGCCACATATCATACACACCTGTGTTTCTTTTTTGTCTACATTTGCTAATCCACTCCTGAACTCATCTGCAATCTGTCCATGCCTGCAGCTCCACTGTTATGAAGAGAAGGTCACTCTTCACCCTCACCCACTTTAATGCCCTCAGGACGGTGCTGCACAGTTTCCCTTGAGGAAAACAAAATGATGTTCTTGTTCCTTTATTCCTTCTGCTGTCAATCTGCTGAATGAACGCTGCCACACAAGGAGTGTGTGCCTCTGTTGTCTCTGGCCGAACTCAGGACGCCTGTCAATTTGCATGTTTTATGTTCTGTTCTTATTGTTTTGTACATGGCCTTGTTGATTGTGAAAGTGAATTACCATCTGAGATAATTAAAGTTGTCTGAAGTGGACTGAGCTGAACCTCCAGTGCTGCCTCAGCATTGACTGAAAATGACACTAACTTTGCATGGATCAGTTCAACAACATTGCCAGACGGGCTACATACTATAAGTCCTAATCATAGCATCATGAATAATGCTTTTGATCAGTTAACGACATGCACTTATTAATATTCAACTTTGCTTTTCATTAATACTGGATCTCATGGTTGACCACATATGTGAGTTTAGGGTAGGGCAGGATGTTACATGTTCCTTCATGTATGTAAAACATGGGGCTGAACGGGTTTGTTGAAGATTTGTTGGGGTGTCGATAACAGTAGTGGCAGAAGAATGGAGAATAGTCACAATTTTCTGACGTCTGTTAGAGGACAAGAAACCATCATGGTTATTTAGATATGAGGTTGTTGCAGTGTAATCCTTCAGTTATTGTGTTATTTCATTAGTGTATTTCAAGAAATACACTAATTCCTGAAATAAAAAACCTGTGTAAGGTATGCTTTCAGTCTGCGGTTTTCTGCAATGGCCTTTTACCACAAAACACTTTTACCCCCACCAAAACAGCTTTTTAACACACACTATGCCAAAATCATATTTACTCAATGGCCTATAACAGTATTTATTTTACTGAATGTTACTGTAACTGTACATACAAGAACCCCAAGGTTCATGGAGGCAGTGCTGTTGGTAAACTGTCCAATAAAACACGTATTCTCTCTGAGACCACATTCTATCTTCCAGACAGAATAATGAAAAATTCTGCAAACCACAGATTCAGATAAGATTGTTCACCCATGATCTTGGGAGCTAAACAACCAGCTACTGCGATGACTTCAAAGATATACACTTTCTCTCATGAATAAACATTAAAGCAGCATGAAAGCTTAGCCTGATGGCAACACATCTGTATGTGAAATGTTGTTGCTTATCCACATTGAGTCCATTTCTGGTGGTGTTTTCCCTGTTGGATCGTGTTTTGGACCTTCTCGTGCTTCCCTTAACTGATTTTATGTCACTCTACTACGTGCTTGGTGTAGTTTCCACCAACTTTAGTCCTACACTTGAATCTGTCAGCCTTGTGGAGCATTGATTGATTTAGAAGAGGCTATAATAATGACTAAAAACAAGAGTTAATTCCTCTTGTAAAGGATTTGCAGTGACATCACTGGTATCGTCTCACGGCTCTTGCTGTTTGGACAACTACCTTCATGATGGGCGTGTGGTTTGTCCACTGGAACCCTGTTTGTGTCCATAATGGCATCATAGCTGTGAAGTGTTTCAGTGTGTGAATCTCTGAGGTCATGGTTTAAGTTGACTGAAGGTCTCAGCTTGTGGTCCTGCTGCTGTTTGTATTCAAGGAGGGATTTTATGGTATCACACCTGTTTGTTTGCTTTAACTATGACTCATTTGCCTCTGTGTTGAATTGTTATGGATGTTGTTGGCCATCTTGTTCTATTTTGTTGTGGTGTGTAATGATACACCATGGGATAACAATGCTGTCATCTCTGAGCTTCTCACCACATGTGCCTTGTGGTTTATTGCCTTATTCTGGAATGAAAAGGGAAAAATCTGGTGCTATAGTATAAATGGACAACTTAAAGTATGTGCCCCAGCTACTGTATGTACTTTAATTCCTCAAATGTCACAGAGACTAATACAATCTGTACGTAAACGATGCACGCCACCATCAAAACAGCGATATCTCACTGTGGTGTAGTCAGAAGTCATTACAGCCTTGTCTAAAAGCCATGTGCATTGGCTTGTGGTTCATTTCACAGGGGAACATGAGGTCACCACTTGTCCCAGGAGGGAGCTGTTCCAGTCTGGATAGAGTACTGAGTCAAAGAGGCTAACACTCAATCTCATGTACTGATTGAAGCGCAGAAGAACCACATGGAGGAGCTCTGGACTATAATAACAACTTTGTCATTACATCTTATGAAAGTCGCTTACAACAGCTACACTAGATTCTGAGTGCAATATTCGCCCATGTCCACTGGCTCTTAAGACATCATGCAGACATAATAGTTCCCACCAAAACATGGTTTAAACTGTAAAAATCCACTGCTTTGATCCATATTTTGTTAAGTGCTTTCAATAAATATATACCTCCAGATTTGATGTGAAGCCTAAAGCCCAAAGGAGTGAGAATTCCATGGTCAATACTGTCAACCTTCAACAGTTTATGGTGAAGGAGATTATATTTGAAAAAGTGTGGGAGGAGTAAACAGTCAACTAGTCAAATGAAAACAGGATTAATGAGATTAATTTTGTTCCCCAAAAGGGTCCTATGTTCAGACCAGGGAACATACAGTAGAACCCTTTTTTAGAAATAGGGTCCTACTTAGTACAGTACATGCAATTTTTACCCATACCTGGCAGTGGAGTTGTGAGTGACTTGGCATATTTTTTTGCCAATTTTTGAGTGAGAAGTTGAGTTGTGACTTTGAGTGAGAAGTGTAATTGTCCCATTGGTTGGATTTAGGCAATGAAGAAAGGAGTTGGTTAAGTTTAGTAAAAAGACCAGGTAGAGGCTAGACAGGCCAGATAGAGAGAGAGAGAGAGAGTCCATCAACCAGCAACAGTGGGTTGCCTATATGGGGTTAGGACTTCAGTACAAGAGGATGGAAAACCACATAAATTATGCTGATAAATTTTGAAAAAAGAAATAAAAGACAAGAAGGGTGACATATTATTGTAAAGGGGGGAGTTGATTGCTCTGGTGAATATATATTTAAACCGTTATTTGATATTATTGCTATAGAAACTAAGGGAATTAGAGAGAGGTCTAAATAGACAGAGAAATCTAAATATGCTGATGGATTGCGACTGGATATGAGATATAAGAAACCCACAAGAAAATGATAAATATGGGAGGAGCTGAGATTCTTTGATGTGTACAGGGACCTACATCTTCGGCAAAGAGACTAAACAACTCATTCTGTTTACTCCAGAACTGATCACTTCCTAAAGCAGAAAGAAATTAGGGATATAGTAAAAGGATGTCAAACCAGAGTGGCTGCCAATCAGATCACTGGGCTTTGATTTAATGTGATTTGATCAAAACCGGTATTAAGAGATATTGCAAAGGAAAGAATGATGGACAGACAGACAGAAATCCCTACCTCCTTCCACCTCACATCCTTTGAGGGCGGAGTCCTGGAGTTTATTTAGGCAGCCAGCTCACCTGTGTGAGGCCTTTTGCCCTGACTGGACTGAGAGACTGAGAACAAAGGAGCTGGCTGGCCAGCATGCAAGTTATCTATTTCTGCTCCACACACCTAGTATATTTTATAGTTAAAGAAGAATATTGATGCTAATTTCTACCCTTTATTAAGTTTGAACTGAGTTTGCTTAGATTACAATAAGTATCCTTTTGTTCAGCTGCTAATTTATTCTTTCATTTCTCCTTCAGAATCAGAATCAGAATCTATCAGAAAGCAACCAGTTTAAGAATAAATGAGAATTAACTGGATCCAACTGGTTTGTATCTTGTTTTAACTGACAACCCATTGCGTTGGTCCACTCGAACCCAAGAACCAGTCTCTTCACCACACACAGACCCAGCTATGTATATATGGGGCACACTAAAAGTTGTAATATGAGGTAAATTAATTGTGACATAACCTAAAAACAAAGCCAAACAAAACAACACAATCACAAAAAACGGACAGATTAAACAGACTTAAAGCTATTAGACAAATTAGAAAAACAGATGAAAAGACACAACAACAAATGAATTAACAATATATTATCTTCAAAACAAGCTGCCAAGTTATGTGTTAGAAATTAAACTGCACAATCCCAAAACAACTCAACTTAAATATGAGAAACTTAAATGATATATTCAGACTCCAACAGAGACTTTTACACTCAACAATGGCATCAAACCAGTAGGACAAATAAACATTCCTATCTCTTTAGACCTAACCTCACTAAAACAAAATGAACAGCAAAGATAAGTATAGAAGAAAAAAAAATCCAGGAAGCATGAGGCAAGTTAAAATCCTGGTAGTGAGGGATATTTTTTTGAGAGCATTAGATTTTTTCCTCAGGATGGATATCAACATTGGTCTCAGGGACTGTACATTTAGTTTGGGCCTTCTGGAGTGGAAAAGCCAACAACCTGCTCGCTTTATTTCCCATTTCAAAACTAAGGGGGAGGAAACATGAGGAGCAGGACTTGGCACCGTGACCCAGCGCTGTCATGTATTCTCACTGACATCATCATTGTAAAATTAGAAACCTGGTTTCATCTTTCCTGCAGATGTGGAAGCTTGAAATTGCATTCTCTGGGTCTGCGCCACATTTCATCGGTGAATTTTCCCCTCACTGGTGTCCAGAAAGCAGCCATCTCTATGACCCCCACCTCGCCTCACACTCTCCCCTCACCATGGGTATGTTCAAGTTACTCAAGTTTTCATTCTACGTTTGTGGGTGTAAGGGCTGCTCTGGTGGCAGATGGGATGGCCGAGTTAAACCACAGTGGGTGTGGCTGTTTCTTTAGAAAACGATAATTCACTTAATTTGCAGAGAGAAAACAAAATAATGCTTCTTACAATAATGTTTTATTTTACTTTACAATAACCCAGCATCAAACCTCTGAGACAGAAACCTCTGCTGTTCATGTAGAAGAAGAAGTGGCTCTAGTCTTTGGTATCAAATGTGAACATCGACTAATGCAGTTCTTCTGTCGTCCACTGAGCTTCTCCCTCCCCTCTGCTCCCCACAGGTGTCACATTCCTCTTTTTATTTTTATTTTTTATCAACCTTCATACTTTGTTGATTTATTGAGGATCTCCATGACAACTTTGACAAAAAGATGGTTTTGAAAAAGTGTATGTGCTGTCCACGAGGGGGACGTTTTATGCTAATTTCCTGCTCTGTTTTTTCATTCTGGGACTCCTGAATGATTCACGTCCTCATTTGTCTCACATTGCCTGTTTTGCAGCCCCAGGAGAATCTGACTGAAACAGGCCTCCTCAACAGTCCACTCTCCTCTGATTGGCCAAACCATGGAAGCACTCTGGGGGCAGCACATGCCTCTGGTAGGTAAATATGACATCCATTACCTGATCATTTTGTGACATCAAAACAGATTTAGTCTTTCTGTCAGGATCTGTACTACATAAAATATGCACATGTTTGTCTGTTCTTCTGCCAGGAAATACCATGTCCAGTATCATGATGTTACTTTGCTGTCAACAAACACCAACACCAAAAAGTAAACCTGCAGTACTTTCAGTTATTTGAATGCAAAGGAGATCTGTGTTTGCACCAACAACAAAAAATTAAACTCCTAAACTAACCCAACCATCCCTGGACTGTGCCAGGTCATTATGTGAATGTGTTAGACATACACAGTGATATAGATGGGTTGTAGAACCAAAGTCTGGAATATAAATCAGGTGTTTAAGGAACAGTGTTTAAGTCATTTACTGTGGACTTGACTTGATAACCTACCAGACCTTTGACATGCAGAAACATAGAATGGCCTCCTTGTGGTTGTCTGTCTCTCTCACTCAGTCTAGTCCAACATTACATCCATTTATTCAGTCATATCAAATATGAACCCTTTCTGCCAAATTTTAGCATTATTGTTGTGCAAAGTTATGCTATGCTTGAAAGAGTTTTGTCTGGCCACACTGATCTTGACCTTTAACCTATTGAGGCCAAGTGAATGTTTGTTCCAAAGACTCTGTCTGGCACTGGCACGAAGGCATAAAAACATAAAGGTATAGGGGAAAACCCCAAAAGCATAATATAGGGAATGAATGTAGCATGCAGGTTGTTGAAACCACTGACAACACCACTATGTCATGTTTGCATTCAATCAAATAGAACAGCTGTCTGACAGTGACAATAATGTGAAGCATAACCATGACCTTTCTTTAGTAACCAAACTTTAACCAGAGCAAATCAGAGAACACGGTCTCAGTCATGCACTGACAACCACTGACCACACCTTTTATAGAAATCATTCGTTCCACACACTGATATTTGCCTCGGTGTTTTGTCTCCTGAGCCGTTCTGCCTCTGAGAACTGTTTGTGTAACTAAAACACCAGTCTGCCTGACATACTTGGCATACTCACTTCTTTTGGATTTTGCCTCATTTGTCTCACTATCCTCCTCTCCTCCTGTGTTTGGCTGAGGCTCGTTGCTGCTCTCCAGTTTTTAGTATTTCCAGCGCTGGGCTGTTACTCCCCAGGCAGAGCCCACACCTGTGGCTGATAGGATCCTTCTGGAGTACAAAGGCTCTGATTTACAGCCCCGAGGAGCTGTGGGCCCTGTTACAGCTGCAGAGCGGCAGGAAAGGGAAGTTGTTCATCACGCAGTATGCATTTCATCAGCAATAGCTGCCATGCTCCTACTGCAGGCCAGACCCCTGAACCTCACCTTAATGACAAGTGGCAAAAATAGTGCTTTTTGTTACAAATGACATCAAATAAACAGCCAGAGGAGTCACTTCATGATCTTTCTGTCCTTCAGTGTAATTCAGCTGTTTAGCAAGCAAGCTAGATGTCTGTGTTCCTTGTGTGAAGGCAGGTCTTACAAAGGGCGGTGATGTGGAGATTAATGGTTTGGAGTGAAGGTGGAGCTGGAACATGAGATTGCTCAGCTTGGAAAGTAGTGTGGTGATGACATGGTTAACCCCACACTCAAACATGAGCAGTAGCAGGTAGGAGAACGCGTTACTGTAATTTATGGAGGGTCGTCACGTTCTGGAGCTTTGATCTAAATCCTGTCTGCGGCCATTTTTTGCCTTTATGGATGAAAAGCAAACACACTTTCTCAAAGTGTTTAGTATAGACGTGGAATCTATATGGAGTGGAAAGATGATTTTTCTCCCTTTAACAGATGTTGTGCTGTTATGCACATGTGAGTTTGTGGCATCAGTGTGAGACACAGTGGAACTAATGCGTTTGGTTAAGCTCTTTTCAAATCATTTCCATGCACTGAGTTGTCAAGACAAAAACACATCTCTCATTGGGAAGTATGCTGAATTCAGAAACCACAGTGCTGTCACCCATGGCTGTGCATTATTATACTGATTCAGTCTGAACTACATGTAAAATAGCATTGTTTTGTACCGTATGGTGGTAAAGCACAGGACGAGGCATAATAAAATAATTTATAAGATTAATCTGATTTGTCAGGACAAAGAAACACTTTAAAACTGCTCCTGTGTAATGTTTGACTTTGCAGTGACTTCTGGCTTCCTCAGAGTTAAGGAAGTTAAAGACTTAAGACAAGTATAAACAAATAATATTTGACTTGACATTTTGCTTACATCAGGTCTTCTTACAAACTCTGCTAGGCTGTATTTCACAGGGGGAATTCCTTCAGGTGGAAGCATCCATTTAATTTATTTCCATCCTAAAGCTGAGCTGTACAGGCCTGGCTCCACCCACCTGTGTACTGTCGCTCTTTAGTCCCTTTAGTACTCTGCCTAGGATTTAAATGCTTTAGCATCTTTATTTTTCCTTCAGATAATCTACCGGCCGATCGGTGAACAGAGGGAGTGGCTGAGAATAAGGACGGTGAGGTTATGCGAGTTTGAAGTTGTAGTTCAGACCTAATGGAGGCAGAGATGGATGTTTGTGAAGCCATTGGGTCTGTTGTGGCAACGCTGCTGTCGTTGATGAACATCTAGCACACAATCGCTTTGCTCTGCTCATTGCAATGAGGGATGCCCATTGTTTAAAGCGTGCAGCAGCTTCATCGCATTCCAGCTGGTTACAGTAATATGATATACAGTACATCACGACCAAATGTTAGCGATTGGGTAAAGACAGATCAAATAATTTTAAAGGTAGGGTTGGAGATCCTGGAAAAACGGTTCTAACAGGCCATCCCAACCCCTTTCCTCAGACTAAACCACGGCTCCAGAGCAGGAACACACAGAGCTTGTTCAGCGTTGGGTTTACATCAAGGTGAAGCTGTAAGGGTGTCGCGCTCGTGGTGCGACGCAATATAATCCCAATGTGAGCAATGCGGCTTTCTGTCGCATGTCACTGCGTAGCATTGGTAACTTTCCTTCAGCTTTTTCTCATGGCTCATTCATGTAAAGAGAACACCTGCCATCATAATAAACCACCCAGAGCTACATCACCACCCACCAGACTTCAGTGTGGTACATTGTATCACTGCTGTTGTCTTTGCCGCGGTTGTAACTCTTTGAAGACTCTGATTGCACACACGATTAGTGCACAGAGAGCGGTACACACAGAGGAGGGAGGGAGGGAGGGACAGCAGTTTGATTGACACATCATGATCCAGTTGACTTTAACGTTGCATTCCCAATGTTTGAATGCTGTGATGTTTTGTTACAGGATCATCTGTCCCACAGGTGACTGACTTTTTCATTTTTGTGAAATTAATTGGTTGCAATGGAGAGGATTTCAAACAATTTAGTAAAAAATGCACTAGAATAAGATCTCCAACCCTACCTTTAAACTTCAACAGAGTCTCCACCCACCAGGAAGAAAATGTTTCTTAATGGAGAGGGGCCAGTCTCTTTGCACAAATGAAATGAAGTGCAAGAGACTGGTAAGGACCAGGCTAACGCCGTGGGGTCACAACAATTGAAGGTGTAATAACAGGTGTTGATTTATATTGCAGATTACAATTGTTGAAATTAATTGTTTTGTTTCCAGAACACCAGCCCAACAGGAATTCTCATAAGTCTCGCATCAGCTATGTCACATTATTGCACCAGATTTGCAAGGCAAGTTTATTAGTATAGCTCATTTTTACCACCAGTTTGTCTCAAAGGTCTTTACACAGCATCATAACAACATCCTCTGTCCTTAGACCCTCACATCCTCTGAGGATAAACTCCATAGAAAAACCAGGAGAAAGCTCAGACAGAGGAGGATCCCTCAGACGTGACAGAGATGCTGTATACAGAAAAGAAAGCAGTTTACAACATGGAGCATGAAAACATGTTATATGGGACGTGTCAGTCAAGAGGAGCTGATGAAGGCAGCTTCTGGTGGGCAGGCTGGGTCATATACACATAAGGTAAGGTGAGGGCAACGCCTTTGTTTCTAAGATGACTTCATTTGTAAACTATAAGTCTGGTAAGGTTGTTGGTCATGCTAATGTTTCAACACTTGGTCTCAAGATTCAGGGTTTTCCCTCAGCAGCCGCACATTAAAGCTGCTCTCTCCCTCCTGACGTCCTGAGTTTTAATGTGAAACATCGTTATTTTGTTTTTACTGTTTTAATCAGGTCAGTTTGTTTTGGGGGCATCACAGCAGAGCAGTGAAGTCAAACAAAACTTGTGAACTCTGCTCGTAGTTACTGTGAATGCAATAAAAGTTTCACACCTGCTCAACCTGCACGTGGACGTGACGACAACATGTAGAAGGAGTGATGTGAAATATTTGAAGTTGCTCAGTATGTCCACAGTCACAGAAGATAACAGCTGATTGTCTGTATGTTGTCAGACCATTAAGATTAGTTTGTCATGAATTTCAAATGTCCCAAACTCTTGTAAACTGCTGCTCAATGAGACAAGCCTATAGTCTACAGCCCCCACTCTTGAGCTGCAGTAGGCGCAGGAACGGGGGAGGAGGGGGGCAGAGAACAGAGGAGGGTCTGTTACTGAACCAGGTTCTTCTTTTTGTTCTAAACTCCCCTCTGCATTTTCGTGTCAGGAATATGATTTAATTTATGGAGATATTAGATTTGTTTCCAGTGAGATTTTATTGAATTTATTGAGAAATTCAATTAGTTAGCCAGGCACTGTGCATATCTATGACTTAGCCCTATTAAATAAAAAGATAACAGGTCCACAGAGGTCTGCTGCTTCATCCTTTTTACTAACATAAGCGTTGTATAACAGAGACACGTTACCAAGTTTAGTTTAAATTAAATATATGTAGAAAGACAACAGCCTTAGAACAGGCACACCATACAAGCAAGCAAGACAAATACATAACTGGTTTTGAAATCTTGAATTGATGGTCTTACATTACAGATGGTATCTTTGGAAAATGCCTCTGGGAAAGCATAAAGTTGTAAATATGAGATTATCAGCTGCCAAAATAATAATTATAAAAAAAACAACAACACCAACTTGTGGACTTGTTCATTTGCAACCTTGGCTGATTAATCAGCTTTGGCCTTTTTTCTGCTCCAATATATCATCATTTTATCAGCCAATAAAAATCATCTATTGGTCGACTGCTGCTATCGAGCTAAAGGGAGCAAGTCACATGATCTAATACTGATGTAAACAAATGGAGACTATTTTCCCAAAAAAAACTTGATGTAACATTAGGAAAACTTTGAGCCTGTGACCAGCTCACACCTATAATGTGACTGACACAGAGACTGACGGGGTCACTTTAAACTTCAGCAGTGGCAGCCAACATGTCCCAGAAACATGTACTATATTTTCAGCTGTGATTTAACATTAACATTATGATGTTACATTCCTTAAGGCAGGAGCTGAAAGTCTGTACTTAGATAAGCTCATAGTTAAACCATCTCCATGACGACAGAGTAAATGCTATCTGCTGATGACTCTGAAGAAATGACATAAGGCGAAAGGAGGCCATGCTGTTACCTCAGGCCTTGAACCTCAGCACAGCGATCCCAGACACAGCTGTCTTGGATGAAGCTCTATTGTTTGTGTACCCATTCACACATGCATGCTTTGGAGTTTTATTTGCAGATCCCTGAGTATCACAGCTATGTTCCCTGAGCCAGACCACCTGCAACAATTAAAAATGCCTCTGTAGCTTGCTGGCTCAGTGGGGCTCTGATCAACACTGCATTATATTATAAAGAGAAGTTGTTTTGAAAAAAGGCTATAAAAGGGGATCTGGTTTCAACTCCCTGGCCCGTTCAGCCCGTCATTTTCCCCCCAGTGTTCCCACTCTGATCAAATGATGGAATAAAACGCAGATTCTGCAGACTGAAGCTTTTCTCCATGACTTTAAAATGAGTTACTTCACTTCGGTGGTTTGAACTTACTCCATGCAGTAAGTATGGTAGAGAGCCGGGGTAACGGTTTAAAATACAGTAGAGCACCCACCCATTCATGTGAAAGTGATTACAAGTGAATCCACACACACACACACACACACACACACACACACACACACACACACACACACACACACACACACACACACACACACACACACCATGTACTACCTACATTAGTTTTAATGGTAGAAATTTGCTCTTTTATTTTTAATGAGAGAAAAAGTAAATAATCACAGTTCACTTGGGACATTTGAAATAGTTGTAGCATTGTGATTCATTCTGACCTGTGGTTGACACTCTCTCTCTGGCATTTGCAATCAGGGTTAGTTTAACGTCCTGCGGCCCTGTCAGTGTAACGCCTGGGATGTCCCCCTCAATACTACAGTACTGAAGGAGAAGTGAGAGCCTTCCCTACATTGGATCTCAGAAAAACATTCTGTCCCATCATGGATCTGTTTCCAGTAATAGATCCACTAATGCATTCAGAAGCTGGTTTGATTCCCAGACAATCTAGGAATTGTCTCTGTTCTGTGACAAGCCAGGTGGAAATGTCCAGAGAATAGAAGAAGCAGGAGAGAAACTTTCTACGCAAGAGAAACAGGCAGAAGTCGCTCTGTAAAAACCACCGCACACCACTGAGCCGAGGACATTCATCCCTTAGGTCCACAACAACACACCTTGATTTTCAATGGACTTGATGGCCCTTGAACCCTCGGGGCTTATCCCAAACATACCTCATCTCCTTCATGGACATTTAGGCTGTTAGATCAGCTGTGTAGCAGGTACTCGAAGGGAAGACAGAATCTTTCCATCATGTATACAGTATCATTGCCTACTGTACATACTGTAAAAGTGAATCACCAACACAATAATCAGCACGGCTGCAACAGTTCAGGATCTAATGTTTTGTCATTACAAAATATTGAATAGGTAGCTATTAAGGCTACACAGTACATTGTTTTAAATATCACACAGGCCGGTCTGACCTGTCTCTCAGTCTCTCCTCTCTTCACCATCTCTATGATTCACAGATTACCCCCCTTATTTTAGAGTACAACATGTTCATTGACCTTGGCCTGGGTTCATAGAAGGGTATTATATAAAAGTGTCTTGTCAACTTAATTCTTTCCAAATAGGGCTTTTCAAGTCAACTGGTGAAATTTCTTGTATTTTTTAAATATTATTTCTTACAGAAAAATGTCAGTTTTTTTTCCAAAACTGTACAGCCCTAGTAGCAGAGGTGGGGACTTGGACTCGAGACTTGAGACTTGACTCTATCAGTCTTGGCTGTATAATTAATGCCAACACACTAATGCCTACCACACACATAAAGATAATCTGGCAGATTTTGCCCCGATTTGCCCCCTTCCGACCAAAGACAAAAATCGCCCGATTATTTTAGGCTCTTGAGATTATTTTATGAGATTCTCCTGTAGTGTGTGGTGTTTTAAGATTTAAATTCTCCTGACAATCGACTCGTAAAACGGTCGGCGCCGACAATCGTAAATATTAAACATGTTCAATATTCACGATTGTTGGCCGCAACAATTGTGACCGTTTGGATCAAAAGTCGACTTGTGTGTGGGGGAACCATGGATGTATTATGGGGGGAACACAACATCTTTGATGGCTACCATCAACAGAGTACGTCAGAATACATCCATGGTCAGATCATGTTTGATCACACGAGATTTCTGGCGTGTTACTGTACGTCAATTTTAAATAGCTTTATTGGCATGAGAAGGCAGTGCTTATATTGACAAAGCATATCACAATAGAATATTATTTATTCATCTGTTTATTTAATAAAAATAAACAGATGAATAAGTGACAGAACATTAACAATAAAATATAAACAACTTAACAATTGAGGCGTGGTCATGATCTTTATGTATCATTAATTATAATCGATTTGTTTGGGACTCGAAACAAAAATCTTAGGACTTGGACTTGACTTGGTACTTGAGAGCAAAGACTTGAGACTCTACTTGGACTTGCAACATAGGGACTTTCTCCCACCTCTGCCTAGTAGCT
>NC_140928.1:31003504-31022700 GCF_045865225.1 Trachurus japonicus
CAGTGGTTCCCAACCTGGGGGGCGGGACCCCCCAAGGGGGGCGCCAAAGAGCCAGGGGGGGTCGCGAAGCCCTCTTGATTTTAAGGGGTTTAATAATTTTAATGTAATTAAAATGTTAAATAAATGAGTAGGCTAAGCATTTAATTCATATATGTGAGAAAATCAACTAAATTCAAGGGCCACATTAAACATTTATTTGTGTATTTAAATAGATAAGCAAATAAATTATAGGCCTATATCAATAGATGATTGAATATCAAGAGTTTTAAAACATTAAATACATAATATACAGCAGGGCAATATCAGTCACAATGATTTTGAAAAACAGCATGGAACAATGAGAAAAAACCTGTGTAAAATTACAACATATTCTTCAGAACTTGTACTTTTAAAAACACAATTATGTTTTTAAAAGTACAAGTTCTGAAGAAATATGTTGTAATCATACACAGGTTCTCCTGATTGTTTGTTCCATGCTGTTATTAAAATACTGAAATATAATAAAGTATTTTGTGTAAAAGAAGTTACGATGTTCCTTATTTTATTTTATTTTACATCGGGGGGGGGGTCACCAAAGTTTTCAATGGTAAAAATATGGGTCCCTTAAGAAAAACCACTGGTCTAGACAATGGGCCAGAAAGGTTTAACAGGGAGAGGTTTAGGGCCATCCTCTTGTATCCTCTGGCGTACGTCTCTCGGGCCTTTCAGATTCTAATGATTATTTGATTTTGGGCAGAGCTCAGTGTCATCAGTGTTAGGAGGTGTTATGTTTCTGATTGATTTTTTGACCAACATGTAGATGGAAAAGAGAACAAGACCAAGGACAGAACCTTGGGGCCAACACAACCCATCATTACATTGTTCATGCCTCTGACTGAGGCCCATAATATAACTATGGTGCTCGTCCTCATTAAAGTGGATCCCCATATGTCAACATTATGCACAGTTAGGGGTGTGCAACACATCTTTATGGGATAGTATTTATGACATTATCTCTGTTAATAATATATTAATTGTGGGTTTAGTTGTTTGGGTGCTTACCCCTAGAACACTAACGTTAAAAATAGTAACATCATCACTAACGCCGGGTATTTTTTACCAGATATAATATACCCATAAAAAAATATTTCTCATCAAAGTATATTAAAAATACAACAATACATGGCAAATTGAAGTACACTTCCTTAATTTTCCACTATACAATGTTTCACAAAATGAAAAAAAGGTATCATGGTGACCCTATAAAAAATGTCCAAAATTTGTGATTTTTTAAATTTTTTTAACAAAAACTTCCTTAAAAAAAAAACTAATGGAGCTGGGACTTTGTCCTTCAGACCACCCATTTGTGGGACATTTGAGCCTTATTTGGTGGAGTTAAAAGAAAAAAGAAAAATTTTCAGCATCACCAGAAACGGTTGCCAGATTTAGATACATAAACACTAACGTCGGGTGAAATCCACCCGAACATGTGCCTGCTGAAAAAACTAGGGATGGGAGCAGGGTAACATGCCTACCTTCAATGATGTCAGTGAGCAGTATGAAGCTACCCAGGGACCCATGAAACTCAGACAACAGCAACATAATGAAAATTATGAAACAATAATTTCATGGGTGAAAATCACCCGACGTTAGTGTTCTAGGGTTACACACCCACATGCAGTTGGTCACACAAACATGGGTAATTTAATTTTCAGTTATAGCAACATCAACCAACATGTGATGTTTTCTGGGCGCATGACGTCTGTCCGACTACCCATTTCTCCGACCATACATTTCTTTATTTTTGCGTCCATTAGTCCGACCTCCCACTTCTCTGACTTAAGTAGCCCTAACCCTTAACCTTACCCTAAACCTAACCTCAACACTGTAGAATGGGTAGTCGGAGAAATGAGCCGTCGGACTTTTGGGCAGTCGGACTGATGTATGCTCCCCATGTTTTCTCATCTTTTGTGGATCTCCTTAAAATAATCCAATCTTCAGGTGAAGGGAATGAACAAGAAAACAGATTCTCAAAGTAGAAAACATAAATCAGAACAAACAGCAGAATTATTGAGAAAAACCCAAACAGGGTTAGGATTATTGGATGTTTGGCGTTGGCTACACCCTCATGAGAAGGATTACACTTTCTACTCTGAAGCCCATGAGGTACACTGGAGATTAGATTATTTCTTTTATGCTATAAACTGAGATCTCAAAGGTAATAAAAAGTGAGATATCACCTCTAAGTACAGCTGACCATGCACCAGTCACAATGAAACTAGATTTAAAAAGGGAACAAAGAGAAACTACATACATAGAATAATAAAGGAGAGGTACCTGATGTCAGATGTTTACTAGTTATTTAGAAATAAAAAATATTTTAATAGCATAGAGATGAATGAGCAATAAATCAATGCACATGTCATTTATTTCTCTTCACTACTATAGATACACATTGATTGAAGCAGACTTTTTTTCCTGCACCTGTAAACAAGTTAGTACAGGATAGTGCAGCTGCCACAGACGTAAAGAAAGACGGACGTACCCTCTGTAATGTCACGTGACTCCACTGAACTTCTGGCCAATAAATACACTCACCCACCTGTCACTCAAAGCAACACACCCTCAATTACACAGAGCGTTGAGCCTTAATAAAACAACTGAGTTATATAAAACTCATCCCTATGCAGTCATCGTTAAGGATGGAATTAGCTGTAGGGACCAACACTGTTTTTGTACCAGGCTGTAAACATGTGTAATTCTGCTGTAAAGTTGGACATGAGAATCTATGGGCCACAGATAGCTACACTCTAGTGGTCATTGGAGGGTCTGCAGTTTTTGGTACTTCCATCTTGGCTTTATTTTTCAGCCTCAGATGCTGCCACTCAGTCAGCACAGGACAGTATAGGTCAGTACATGTCAGTATAGGTCAGTATTGGTCAGTATAGGTCAGTATTGGTCAGGACAGCTACTGTATACTGTGTTGTCCAAAATATATGAACAGCCAGCGACAGTCAAGTGGACTGGGTCTGAACAGGGTATATAGACGGTAATTCCTCTGGTCATGTAAATGTAGTTGCTGTGGAGACAGGCCTGTTTTAGATCTGACACACAAAGCTCCTGGCAAAGGAAGACACTTGTGGAACATCCGGCAGTGTCCTTCTCCAAATCCCTTGTGTTTTGACAAGGAATTCCTTCTGCGAGCCACTGTTTGAAATGTGGGACTGTGTACACAAGAGTGAGTCTGAGCGCCTGCTGCTGACACATGAGCTCAGGAGGCTGGATGTGCCGTACGGCCCGGCCCGCGTGCCTGTCAGAGCTCAGACCATTACTGCCCAATTCTAGTTCAATATGGAAATGACTATGTGAGTATGACCTTGGCATTAAACAATGTTATCTTAATACCACCACAACACAATGACTTCTCCTGCTACTCTGATTAAAGACACACAGGACAGGGCTGAGGGCTGCTCCACTGTTTTCAGACTAAAAACTAAAAACTCAGACCTCTGACCATGTCGTGTACCATTTCCTCTAGTGAGAAACAGTTTACGACATGTGGTCTGTGACATTCACAGAACACATTTGTGAGCTCACGTGTTGGACACAGCAGAAGAACAGTCTATGTAGTGTCAGATAAAAGAGAAACACACAAGTAGTAAAACAACACAGGCAGCCATACCTGGAGGTGACGCTCATGTTAGCATCATCACAGCAACCTCACTTGGGCCTTGTCCTGTCAGACTCGTGAAATGGTCTAAACTCACTTTCAATTATCACAATGTCAGCTTTGACTTTCAGAGGTTTAAGGCTGGCACTGTCATATCAACATTATCTGAATATATTAAAGGTCCAGTGTGTGGAAAACCGTGATATCCAGTGTTCAGATTCTAGATTGCAGCGCTCACTCACTCGCTCGCACACAAAAAACTTGTTTACCACGACTGGGAGTATTTCAGAAGCATCTAAACCATTTTACCATATGACTGCTGTTTCCTCCTTCTTCTTTTCTTCCGCCAACGCGAAACTCTTGAAACGTGCTCTCTGACTGGCTGGATTTTCTGTTTGGGCTGCCGTACAAACATGGCGGCGCAAGATGGCGACACTCTCTAAAGCAAGACCCTATGTATATGTAAAAGAAGAATTATAAGGCTACGAAAACCAAACACATTTTATTTTACAGGCTAGCGATTATACATTTATACAGATTTTGCCAATAAACCTTGACAAATATTACACACTGGACCTTTAACTCACAAAATCATCTAACTCAACTAAAACTGTGGAAATACATGGTGGACAGATGATGATGATGACACAAAACTCTTATTTTCTAAGTTAGCAGAGGCAGCAAAAATGAATGAGTGAGAAAATGACAAGAATGACAGAGTCAAATGAAAGAACAAAAATGAAAGTGTTTCATTTTTTTCATTTCATTTCAGTTATTCACTGTACAAGCAACACAACACATCCCATGTTGTTGTTGAATTGTTTACCTGCCCATTCTTTTCTCTGTGTCAACGGTAATGATGATCAGTTCTTCATGACCTCACTGCTCTAATAAAACACTAGAAAGTTTGTTTTTTTTTCATTTTCATCAGCAGTTATTAAAAATGATTATCTGAGAAGGGGTCGAGGTGGACAGCGCTCCCTGGTTGTTGTACCGTCAGTAAAACCACACCACTGACCCAGGGCCGTTGCTAGGAATTCTGGGCCCCCAAAGAATACTAAAGTGGGCCCCTCCCCCTAGTTTTCCTTTTTTTTTTCTTAGACTACGTATGTATTATCGTTTTTTATTTAGCCTACTTTGTTTTGATGCTAATGCAGCATTACACTGCAAAAATTCAAGTATCTTAGCAAAAATATTTGTCTTATTTCTAGTCAAAATGTAATTTCTAGTCAAAACAAATCTCATTATACTTAAAATAAGACACATCATATTAAAAGTAGCTTGTTTTTAGACACTTTTTACTCCTTTCAAGCATGTTTTCACTTGGAATAAGTAGAAAAAATATGATAGTGGAGCAAGTTTTTCTTCCTTATTACAAGCACAAAAAACTTACTTTCACTGGCAGATTTTTCTATTTATTGTGAATTTAAGTGAAAATGATCTAAAAACAAGTTAATTTTTAGGTAATGAGTCTTATTTTAAGTGGAAAGAGATTCGTTTTGACTAGAAATGAGACATTTGGACAAGAAATAAGACAAATATTCTTGGAAAGATGTTGAGTTTGTACAGTGTACTATGAGTATCAGTCAGGGTCTTACGCAGAATAAATCAGTCATACAAAGATTAGACTACTGGGGTTTTTTATGGGCCCTACTGGGCGCTGGGCCCCTAGAATTATCATCACCTTTCTCCCCTATACAACGGCCCTGCACTGACCGCAGCCTGTCTGTCAGTGTCAGTGATGTATGGCTCCTGAACACACAGCACGACTCCTTGATGTGTCGCTGCCCTTTCACTGTGGCTCTTCCAAAGGCTGACTCTGAGTTGAGTCATGACGAGGAGGCGTCAGCCGGGCGTGGACATTCACTCACTGCATGTTTGAGTTTCAGGGGAAGAAAGTCAACATGTGTGAAAAGAGGTTTACTGAACCAGGACAGTCAATAAGAGACTTTGATCTGAGTTCAAACGCAACAATTTCACATAAATCACTATTTCATAAGCAGTCACACTTTTTATTCAGAGTGGGATTCCAGGTAAACCTTCACCTTCACAGACCTTATCATAGTGAGGGGGGCAAAGATTTGTGGTCAGACCCCTGTTGACCTCACTTTACGTCACTGCGATTATTTCACCACAAACAGAAGTGATTAGTTGATGACTTGAATCTATGATTGAAAGTTTTAATAACTGACTTATTGTTATATCAGCACTGAAAATTCAAAGAACCAGTTTCTCAAATGTTAATTTTCCTTCACTATGTTATGACATTGTTTTTCTTCTGCAAGAAATGTGAAGTCAGTCAACTTGATGCTGCAATGTCAAACTCAAAGTATGTAGATAACGTCATGTCTGGACCAGGAACTAAGAGACCACCACCTACTCAGTAACTTCACTATTTCAGATGTAAACATTTAGGTGCTGTGCAGCACAGGCAGCTTTGCTCCCTTCGTAACCTGCTGATACTGGAATAGTAAATGTAACTGACTGTTTGAATAGTTCAGATCTTCTCTCTGTGAACTTGATGGATTCATTATTAAAATGTGTGTGTGGGTTCAGCCCTGAGTCCTTTTGTTTTCTCCACTGACGCATCTGTCAGTAAAGGAGAGGAGGATTCCAAGACTGCTGAGATAATTACATTCAACAACTGAAATTAATGGGAACCTGGTGTCATGCAAATCACTACCACAGTGTCTGCCAGTTTGTTTTATAGGGATCAGAGGTAAGTCAAAGTATTTACCTTATATGTTATTCATGTTGAAAAATGCTCCAGAAGTTTGAGTTACATGGATCATAAGGACGGCTTTATGTAAGTCTGACATTTAAATATGAGGCCCTCAATAGGTCATCGTAGGGAGAATTTTAGAATGCATTTCACAACAGATTTCGACCCCTCAAGAGATCTCTGTGGGGTCAGAACAAAACAGAACGGATCGTCACCAAATCCTGAATCTGATGTTGAACAAGACTTTGTGGAAAAACAAAGCAGCATTTGGCAAACGATTGTAATGAAGAGTCATTTTCAGATTTTTAACATTCCCCCAGCCTGTTGGAGCACATGCTCCTCAAACACAGAGACTACTGTAAGTATGCACTCAGTTTAGCTTGGCTGCTGGCCAACAGGCAGCTCATCAGGTTGCAGTTCATCCCTGCGTCTGCAGATGTGTCCACTGACTGCTGCTGCTGCTGCTGCTCTGTTAGACTGGTTCATTCATGTGTCCTGCAGCAGTGGGACTTCATATCCCATAGTAACTGGATCTAACTGGATCAGAGGAGCATTTCCTTCACACAATACAAGATAATATACTGTATTGGAAACTGGCTTATACATTTTTACCCACCTAATTTTTTTCCTTTTATGTTGTGTAGTTTTATGCTGCAATTTCATTGTATTCTGAATACAGAGACAAAAAAAGTTATCGCATCGTATCGTATCGCATCACATCGTACCGATCGTACCGTATCGTATCGTATCGTATCGCATCGTATCGTATTGTATCATCTGAAATCAGTCAGGGATATTGTTAAGTACATAAATGCTTATATAGATCCTGATCAACCTGTCATTTGTGTTTTTGCATAGAAACATCACTCACACTGTGGAATTCTGCCACATAAACCACAGTTCATTCATAATATTTTTGGAAATTGTTGTGAATTAAAAACGGGTCACACCACCACATGTGTGTCTTGGTTATACTTGGCAATGACTGATGACTATTTGTGGAGCGAAGGATTTGTCATTCAACACGGTCTAGAACCAGAAATATTTAGTGAATAAGATGCAGATGGACCAACAGCACTTACTTAATGGACTGTTGTTAAACATGTGAGTGGGAGCCTCACATGTCTTGGTTGTATTGTGATAATTAGATTTTCAGGGATTTTCAGGGTGGAGAGATTCTGTGCAGCCTGTATGTTCTCAGGAACTGAGGATGTGACAAAGACAAATGGTAATACATGTCCACAAAGACTTGATGTCTCTGTTGTTATCCACTGTTTCGGGGCAGCAGAGTCAGAGTAATGTTCCAACAGTCATCAGCTGTAGTGCAGGACCACAAAAGTCATAGGCTACAGGAGATTAAAATCTCCAACAGTGTGTATTATTCAGTCTGTGAACACACACTCGCTCTTTGCTTGTTTAGCTCTCAAAGTGTCTCAGATGAAGACTAATTGGTTTTATAATGCAATGCATGTTTTCACTTGTGCTCCTGACGAGCTGTCATTATTAGACAGCTGCAACGAGATGCAGTGACGAGGTTCAGAACTTGTGCTTCTTCCTGTGAGATGTTCCCTCTCCCTGTGGGATGGGTCACAGGCCCGGCTCCTGTCATCTCAGCAGCTCTGTGGTGATAAATGAGACAGATAATGTGTATTAAGCATGTCCAGCTCTTCAGAGAGCTCTTTATAAGTAACCTCACTGTTCCTGCTCTTCATCACAGCCGTTCCCTCCGTTGTGAGCGCTGCCAGAGGCCGGTCAATGTCTCACTCCACTTTACAAGCCACTGATACAGTTACTCTGTTAAATGGCCTCACATAGGTTCACTGTTGCTTCAGTTGGTCACTGCATTAATGCTTGGGAAAGAATCAGAAGTTTCATTTCCTAGGTGTTTCTGTTTCACGAACCTTTGATGTTGAGTATGGTGTTCCTCAGGGGAGCATCCTTGGTCCAATCCTCTTTTCTTTATATATGCTTCCTCTGGGTAAAATAATCAGTTCTCATAATGTACATTATCATTGTTACGCAGATGATTTGCAATTATATATATCCGTTTCATCTGAGGATCCTAGTGCATTAAACAATCTGTTTTCCTGTATCACAGATATTAACATCTGGATGAACAAAATTTTTTTAAAACTGAAGGACGAGCAGAAAACTGAGTTTTTACTTGTTGGTCCACTAGAAGGTCGGCAGAAACTTCAATCAAAGTTTGGCAGTCTGTCCCAACAGATTAAACCACATGTTACGACCCTAGGAGTGATTTTAGACTCTGATCTTAATTTTATTCGCCATTTTAACAGTGTTGCAAAAACTTCATTTTTTCACCTGAGAAACATCGCCAAAATCAGACCTTTTTTAAATCAGGATGATGCAGAAACACTTGTACATGCTTTTATAACTAGTTGCCTGGATTACTGCAATTCTCTTTTTACTGGTCTCCCAGGAAAGTCACTAAAGAAATTACAAGTTATCCAGAACGCAGCAGCTAGGATTTTAACTAAAACGAAAAAGAGAGATCTCATTACTCCCCAGCTTGCTACATTGCACTGGTTGCCTGTCTCTTTTAGGATTGATTTTAAAGTTCTTTTATTCATTTATAAAGTTTTAAATAACCTTGCACCATCCTATATTGGCGATTTGCTTTCTTTTTATACTCCAATAAGAACGCTCAGGTCCTCCACTGCATGTCTTTTAACCATTCTCAAGGTGTCCAAGAAAACTGGCGAAGCAGCTTTCAGTTGTAACGGTCCTAGACTCTGGAACGCTCTACCCTTGGACTTGAGATTAGTGGACTCGTTGGCCATTTTTAAAAAGAAACTGAAAACGTATCTTTTTAATTTGGCTTTTAATAGGAATTGATTTTATTTTTTATCACTGTTACTGCTTGGCTTTGTTTGTTGATGACGTGTTGTGTTTTAAACTGTTGTTGTTTATTATTGTTTCTGCTTTGTTCAAGCACTTTGGGCTGCTTCGATGCATGAAAAGTGCTATATAAATAAAGATTATTATTATTTAAATTGAAACTCATGAAACCTTTAACAAGTCTCCTGCCACAAAAGAGTAAGAAGTGGAAAACACACACATTGCAAAGAAACATTTAGTTAGGTGCTGGATCTAAAAAAAGCTATAAGTAAAAAACAGAAAAGAGATCAACACACCATGAAGCTCCCATCGCCATCTTTAATGTCACAAACAACAGAGAGCACCTGTCCCATCCTGATTACAGTTAACCTTCCTCTTAGCTTTCTGCTACCATCTCTTGTGAGAGGGTCGGTTTTGACCTGAGTCTTAAAGCAGAAGTAAGCGGAATATTTGTGTTAATATAAGTCTTAAATAGTTATATCTTCCGACAGCAATAGAGTGTTTGGTCCGAAACACGGGTCTGTCAGTCACTCTGCTCTGCTCTGAGCCGAGGAGAAAACTTTCCTTGTTTCCTACAAGCTTTATCCAATGAGGAGAGAGAACGGCATGAAGGGCTGTGTGTGCAGCCAAGGGATGCGCCTGAATGTGGTGACGTAGGGACGAGGACCAATAGATCCATGACGAGGGCGGGGGCTGCTAACTCCGTCGGCTGACAAGAACGACCGGATCACTTACTTCTGCTTTAAACTTGAAGCTCAGGTTCTTCAGATGTTCACCACTACTGCAGATTTACTGCAGGAGCTGAGAAGAGAATCTGGAGAATCTAACGTCAGGATCTAACCTCATCTAACCTACGGTCCAATAGGATCCACTATCACTGCATTGAGAATGTTGTGATGGTGGGGGATTTGGAAGATTAGATCATTTATTTACATTTCTTACATCACTGATCTGTCCTGTTTGTGGATCATTCTCTGGAGGTCATTTAGCTGATGATGATGATGATGATGATGATGATGATGATGATGATGATGATGATGATGTAGATGTACAGCCTGCTTATGTGTCTCAGGCCACAGTGATAAATGTTGTGTTGTAGTTCTGTGTGGGGGAGCGTGTGCAGCCTCAGTAACACAGCACAGATGGACGTCTGTATGAGTCACCACTCCTTCTTGTTAAGAACAGGGGGCCATCTTTGAACTGAGCGCCTTGTTTCATTGTTAAATGCTCTGGCTCCCTGATGTCTGTTTGTGTGCTAGTGCGCGCGTGTACACACACACACACACACACACACACACACACACACACACACACACACACACTCCTTTTTCCTCTGGAGTGGTGAAGCAGCAGTCTGAAGTATGTATGCTGGATTTGTCCCAACACACCTGTGTTTTCATTGTGCTTGGATTGTGTCCCCAGGAGCTGTAAGATCATTACTGCAGACACAACTGCATCATAAATAAATACACACATATTTAACTAATTCAACAAACAGCATGGATGGTAGACAGATCTCCGCAGGATCCCATGTTAGGAAAGAACACAGACTGGAGCAGGTTTAATCACATACAGTCCACAGGTCTTTTTATACACCTGCTGGAGAAGTCAGTACACAAAGTAGATGTTTCAGGAGGAGTCAGCACAAGTAAAGATACAAATAATAATAATAATAATAATGATTATAATAATACATTTTATTTATAGGCACCGTACAAAAGCCAAGATAAAAACAATTATTGAAGTGTAAATATGATATAGATGAGAAAGAGGAGACCTGTAACACCAGACTGAGACAGTGATATAAGGAAACTGTTCATTCTCTCTTCTGCTGCTGCTGATGATATGGCTTACACATTAGCTGATGTCTCATACTCTGCTCAATAGTGTATTTTATCCAAGCAGTTTACTTCAGTTTATCTTGATGTAATAACTGGGTAGATTCACAGCTACACTTACAGAAGTGCTATGCTGGCTGAAGCTGTGTTGATTCTGAGTACACGTCTCTTAAAATACCTCAAGATAATAAAGTAGATGGTATTAGTCCTTGAAAAAATTAGGTGTCAGATTGTCTGGTTTACAGTAAAATAAAAGCATGTCTCTGTAGCTTAAATAAATCAAACATCAATCTACAGTGGTTGGGTTTGCTGTTAAAGGTAGGAATACTTGGATCAGCTGATTGGACAAAGGTCAAGTTGAGTTTGGACATGCTCTGAGCAGATATTGAGACAACAAGGACAGTTTTCTGGTTGTCAGTCTGGTAGGTAGCCCACATCCGTTTCATGGTAGCCTAGTTACCACTTGCCATGACTCAAGGACAGTTTGGTCAGATGATGTAATTGATTGATGGATAAAGGCCAGTGTCACCATGACCCAACCAGACATGGCCTTATCCTGCAGTATCTAAGAGCTTGTCAAGTGAACTTGGTTACAAACATTCACTTGAATAGCAGGGATGAACCTATTTGACTCTGATGATCCAAGGTCAAGGTCAGCGTGACATCACAAATGTTTTTTAGTCCTAACTCAAGTTTTCACACAGGAGATGTAACAAAATGTTCATACTTTATATTGTTAATGCATATTGTATCTGTATTATCTCCATAAACAAAGATGTAACCTAGTCTGAATGGTTGATACAGAAAACCAGAAGTTCCTCATTCTAGTGTAAATGTGTGTGTTTAACTGTTTGATTGGCACTTATAACTCAACTTGGATTGATCCAAAAAAAAACATTTAAAGTAAAAGTAATGCTGTTAAACCTTTGTCATGCCGGTGTAGTTTAGCAGACTGTAACGACCAAAGACTAAAACCCTCAGGATCTGAAGGAAACAGCTACTGTTCATACATCAGGATTTTAACTGGTTCTGTCGAATATCTTCAAACTATCAGACCTTTATGTTCTACCCTTGTTATTCCTGTGTAAGGAGTCAAAACAGACCATGTTATAAACCATGATGATCACGCAAACACACAAACAGTGTGTGTGTGTGTGTGTGTGTTGCGGTGTGACAGCTCTCAGCAGGAGTACTGCTAAGTGCTGTACAAAGTCCAGTCTCTGTGTGTTTGTGTGAGAACAGCATTCATTCATCTTAAAGTAAACTCATCTGTCAGCTGTTCAGACTGAAGCTGAAAAATGATCTGACCTTTGACCCTGAACTCACCTCATTCAGCGTTGGTCAGTGTGTTGTACTTTTCCACAGCTGTTCATGTGAGGAGGTGAATTCCTGTGTGTGTGTGTGTGTGTGTGTGTGTGTGTACAGTGTGTGTGTGTGTGTGTGTGGCTCAACATAAATGAAAACTACGTCTTTGAAATGTTAGCAAGGAGACCTGGAAAATTTCCACAATTTTTTCCACATTAATCAGTAATGAGATTTGAAATGTAGCAGAGAGACAAAGTGCATGCTGGGTGCATGTTCTTTCTTTGACTCATGTTGACCTGGTGGTTCCCTCTTCAGGAGGTGAAGGATATTTACAGGTCTACCAGTGATATGAAGACTTACAAAGGATGGTTTATATAGATATCTGCTAAACCCAGCAACATTTGTTTTGTTTTATTTTTTAACATGACTGAAACTGCTTTGGTTTTGTTGACGTGTGTGTATTCTGATGCTAATGCATGTGGCCTTTTAGTCCAGTTTGACAGGAGACGAATAACTTTATATCAAACTGCATGGTGGTTAATTGGGACAATTACAAGTTGAAAACAAAACAAAGTCTTCCAGAGCATCAAAGCTGGTCCATGGGTCATTTGTTGCACCTGCTGACATCCAACACCTCCACAGTACATAATATCACATATTTGCTGATTTCCACACCTCATCTTATATTTGTCATTTGTTACAATTGATAGTTTGTTCATGTCTATTGTCACATTCACTGAGCCAGTTAACGTCAAAATCCATGAGGTTATGATAAAATCAGCTCTGTGTGATGAAGAAATGAATCACTTGTTGATCCTCAGAGAAACATACGCTCCTGGCCTCCAGCATGAACAGCCAGATAAAGTGATACAGCGTCTGGGAGAAGTGGATGCTGTTTGTTCACTGGGAGCCTCTGGACTTTATGTAATGGTGCCATGCTGACCTCCTGCCCAGTTAACCAGCTGTGGTCTGCAAAGCCAAAAGCCTGGGTGAAGGCAAACATCAGAGCCTGGGGAGCATTACTGCTCTGAGTGGTGATGACAAGCATGATTGGCTGTATCGTGGGTTATTCATTTAAAATTTCACATATTGTTAATTTAGCTCTGGCATGTAACAGCCAAGAAATGTTAACCATGTGAACGTCAACAATCCTGAGCTCAGCTTTGGCACAGAGCATCAGAATGTGGAAATTAACCTACGCAAACATGGAGCTGTTTAGTTGCATATGTGAGGGTGAACTGGCCAAATGACTGTTTTCTTTATAATTTCTTCACTTACCCGTGTCCCAGGCTTTGCAGACCCCCACCCCGCTCACACACACATTCAGACATTACTCAGTCAGTCATCAGTCACTGCACTCAGCAGAAAACAATTATGATCAAACATGAAACAATTCCATGGTACACACGGGTTGATGTTGCTCTCCATGTTACACAACTCCTGTAACACTTGTAACATAAGGAGTGTGTGTGCGTGTGTGGAGGGGGTGGGGGTCGAAAAAACTTCACTCCACAACAATATTTCCAAATGCAGCTCACATTCACTATGCTATAAGCTGCTCAGAAGGAAGTGTGAACACTAGGCCTGCACCATATCAGCAAAATGTGTGATGACACTAACCATGTTCTCATGTTTCCATTAAATGCATGATATCGATAAAAAGTTAATCCGGTCGATCTCATCAGATTTTCTCTTGATCGATACAAAGTTACTGCTGATGGAAACCATTCTTTGCCAGATAAATGTGAGCTGCATCATGTTTTATGTCAATTCAGCTCCGTATTCCAGCTGTTCAAAGACACAGTGGAGTAAACAAAGAAAGATGCAGGTGAAGTGAACAGGACAGACTGGCTTCATGTGAAGAGTCACCATCTCCCAGAACAGTTTGAAGAGCTGCTGTTCACAAACCACCTCCGGTGTCTGTAGTAGCCTATTTAACATGCGGTACATCTGCATCAAAGCGGCGTTTAGATGACAGGTGTGATGTATTGGTCATAATAGCCTGCAGTTATCCAACCACACCAGTAGGTGACGCTATACTCATTGAATGGTTATGTGCACACTTCAGGAAATAAACAACCAGTGTGAAACTACACCTGAATGTGGTCGGTCGTCTCTCCCAGTGGTTCAGCATATTGATGCTACAGCAAGCTAGATATTCTCACAGTCAGTATAGAGAGGATATTACAAATTGGCGACGAGATAAGTAACCCACCTATGCCGTCAGATGAGGACGAGGTCGCGGAAGTCGACTCCGTTGAAGAAGTTGACGACGGGAGAGAGACCACGAGAATGGCGGCGCTCATCGGTCATATTGATGTCTTTGACGAGTCCGCGGAACAATGGTCGACGTACGTCGAGAGGTTTGAACATTTTGCCGAAGCAAATGATGTCCCGGCGGCAAAGAAAGTTGCCGTATTTTTGAGTGTAATGGGGGCTACAACATATGGACTGCTACGCAGTTTGCTCGCTCCAGATAAACCAGGAGGTAAACAGTACGAGGAGCTCGTGAAGATTTTGAATGATCACTTCTCTCCAAAGCCCATTATTATTGCGGAGAGATTCCGCTTCCACAAACGAAATCAGGAGGAGGGAGAGAGTGTTGCACAGTACGTAGCTGTTTTGAAGAAGCTGTCGGAACACTGTGATTTTGGCACTCATTTGCAGGGCGCTTTGCGCGATAGATTTGTGTGTGGCCTGAACAATGAAAGTATCCAGAGAAAACTATTAACAGATGAAGCATTAACTTTTCAGCGTGCTGTGGACATTTCAATGTCAATGGAAGCCGTAGCTAGAGAATCTCAGCACTTAAAAACGTCTCTGAGAGTGCATGCTGTGTCCTTCTCTCCACCACAAGGGGGAGAAAAATGCTTCCGTTGTGGCAAGACTAATCATAATGAAAAAGACTGTTATTACAGAGAGCAGCAGTGCCACAGCTGCAAAAAGAGAGGCCATATTGCTCGTTTGTGCAGAAATAAAAAGAGTGACCAAAAGTACACCAAAGAAAAATATGAAACAAAAATGAAACTAAGAAAACAGTTTGAAAGAGGAAAAAGAGGAAAAATTCACAAAGTTGGAGCTAATGCTAATGACAGTGAAAAGGAGTCTACATCAGATTCAGACTCTGATTTGACATTGCACATGGTGTCAGCAGTGGTCAGTGACACAGAGCCAGTTATGGCAGTCAAAAAGGAAAATGCAGGGTCGTCTTTGATGATGATTAGACCCAAGATTGAAGGTCATCTTATTGAGATGGAGCTAGACACCGGTGCAGCTGTATCCTTGATCTCAATGGAGATGTACAAAGCCAAATTTGCCCATGTTCGTCTACGAAAGACTAATGTAGTATTGAAAACCTACACAGGGGAAATGCTGTTACCAGAGGGCATGGTGAAAGTATGGGTGAAGATGAATAAACAGAAAGTCAGACTGCCCCTATACGTTGTTAAAGGGAAATCACCCCCACTTTTTGGCCGTGAATGGCTAAGGAGCATAAAGCTTGACTGGCGTGAAATAAAGACAATGAGAACAGGACACAAGGCCCGTGAGACACTTGAAGATGTTCTGTGTGGTCATGCTCAAGTTTTCAGTGAAACTCTAGGAACGCTGAAGGGGTTTGAAACCTCCTTGACATTGAAACCAGGCCAACAACCAAAGTTTTGTAAGGCACGCGTCGTCCCATACGCATTGAAACCTAAAGTGGAAGCTGAAATTGATCGATTACTCCAACAAGGAGTGATTTCTCCAGTTCAGTTCAGTGAGTGGGCAACTCCAATTGTCCCTGTCATCAAGAAGAATGGAGGTGTCAGAATCTGCGGGGATTTCAAAGTTACTGTTAATCCAGCTTTGTGCATTGAGCATTATCCAATACCCCGTATTGAGGATCTGTTCGCGTCTCTGTCCGGAGGCCATCGTTTCAGCAAACTGGATCTTTCACAAGCTTATCTCCAGGTGCCTGTCTGTGATGATTCGCGGAAATATCTCACCATCACAACACACAAAGGCATGTTTTGTTACAATCGCTTACCTTTTGGTATAACCTCTGCACCCTCAATTTTCCAGAAGATCATGGACCAAGTGTTGCAGGGGCTCCCCAACGTCCACTGCTTCCTCGATGATATCCTTGTAACAGGCAAAGATGACGCCCATCATCTGGAAAACTTGAAGGCTGTACTCAACCGTTTGGAAAAATTTGGGTTGAGAGTTCAAAAGGAGAAGTGTGAGTTTTTCCGGAGTTCACTGGAGTATCTTGGACACGTAATAGACGCAAAAGGACTTCACAAGTCACCTGACAAAATCCGTGCCATACTAGACGCTCCTGAGCCAACCAACACAAGTCAGCTGCGCTCTTTCTTAGGACTCATCAACTATTATGCACGTTTTGTCTCAAACCTATCGACTTTACTCCACCCACTGAATGCGTTGCTGCATAAAGAGGTGAAGTGGGAGTGGTCAAAAGAGTGTAACGATGCATTCTGTAAAGCAAAAGAACAGCTCGCAAGCAAAAGTGTCCTAACACATTATGATCCAGCACTTCCAGTCATACTTGCCTGCGATGCTTCGCCCTACGGGGTGGGAGCTGTCATTTCCCACAAACTGCCCAGCGGCGAAGAGAAACCCATCGCCTTCGCTTCAAGAACATTGAGCAAAGCAGAGCAAAACTATGCTCAAATTGAGCGAGAAGCGCTAGGAATCATTTTTGGAGTTAGGCGTTTTCACTCCTATCTTTACGGTCGCCACTTTACTTTGTTGACGGATCACCGCCCGCTAACAACCATACTGAGCCCTAGTAAGGCGATACCTTCAATGGCCGCAGCAAGACTACAGCGATGGGCTCTCTTACTAGCAGCGCACCATTACACCATCAAGTATCGGCGTGCTGCTGACCATGGTAACGCTGACGGATTGTCCCGGCTGCCACTTCCCGTGCAGCACAAGGACAAACAGGGGACAATCGACACGTTCCTTATTAACCACCTGGAATGTCTGCCCATGCGCTGTGCTGACGTGAGACGAGAAACCAGATCAGACATCACACTGTCTCAGGTCGTGGAGATGGTATCCACCGGCCGTTTTCCCACCATCAAAGAGTCGGACAGTAGTCTCTCGCCATATCTGGTACGGAGGAATGAATTGACTTTGCTCCAAGGCTGTGTGATGTGGGGAAATAGGGTGATCGTCCCACCCAAACTGCGTCAACAGGTACTGGAAGAACTGCACACAGGACACCTCGGAGTGGTCAAGATGAAGGCCATGGCACGGAGTTACGTGTGGTGGCCAGGTCTTGATGCTCAGATCGAAGAGAAATGCAAAACATGTGTGTCCTGTCAACGCATCCAGAAAACACCTAGTCTTACACCCCTGCACCCATGGCCCTGGCCCGCAGCCCCATGGCAGCGTATCCACATTGATTTCGCCGGCCCGTTTGAGGGACGCATGTTCTTTGTTGTGGTTGATGCCCACTCTAAGTGGCCTGAAGTCATTCTAATGGACTCAACCACGTCAGAGAAAACAATTCAGGTGCTTAGAGGTCTGTTCAGTCATTATGGAGTTCCAGAAGTACTGGTTAGTGATAATGGACCGCAGTTCACGTCCGAGGTGTTTGCCAGCTTTTTGACATCTAACGGCGTGAAACACGTACGCTCAGCTCCATTCCACCCGGCAACTAACGGTCTTGCTGAACGTTTCGTACAGACCTTTAAACATTCTCTGAAATCATCAAAGGGAACCTCAACTGTTCAAAAGCGACTGGATGCCTTCCTGCTTCAGTACAGGAACACGCCTCATACAACTACTCAGGAGACACCATCAATGCTGTTTTTGCACCGCAAGCTTCGCACTCGCCTTGATCTGCTGAAACCGAGTGTGGCAGCGGTGGTGGATCAGGCACAAGATGCTCAGTGTACCTACAGGGCAGCGCACTCTAAGGCCAGGTCATTCAGCATCGGCGACCCAGTCCTTGTCCGGGATTACCGGAAGGGAGAGGAAAAGTGGTCGGCTGGAACCGTTACATCACAGGCTGGTCCAGTATCCTACCAGGTCAGTGTGGGATCAACACACAAGTGGAATCGTCATGCTGATCAGATGATGGCATGTCACCCTAACATCGTCCAGGCTGCAGCTGATGTGCATCCGACGCCCAGCATGGACAGTCCACCTGCTCCGCCTGACATTGGTGGAAAGCCAGAGACACCCAGCCCTGTCAGTGAGTGTGTCACTACATCCACAGGTCAGTCAGACATTGCTCACACTGACACTCCAGCGACACACCAACAGACTTTGAGCCGGTACCCCAGGCGGGACCGCAAACCACCAGATAGACTGACTCTTTAAACTGGTGAATGTTTTGAATGTGTTCAGTTAGAGAGTGTTGTCTGAAGAAAAGGGCAGAATAATCCCTTGACACACTCTAGGCGATGGGGCAGTCTACCCCCTAGCCTAAGTTAGTCTGTTGTTTCTTTGAGACATAAATAATAATAATAATTGAAAAAAAAAAAAGAGAGAAAAAGAAAAAGTTGTTCATCTGATGTAAGTGTTAAGTTTGGTGCTACTGTACCTAGTATCAGGCTAGTGTTGTTATGAATAGCGGTAATTGAATAAGAGGGGAGGAGTTGTGATGTATTGGTCATAATAGCCTGCAGTTATCCAACCACACCAGTAGGTGACGCTATACTCATTGAATGGTTATGTGCACACTTCAGGAAATAAACAACCAGTGTGAAACTACACCTGAATGTGGTCGGTCGTCTCTCCCAGTGGTTCAGCATATTGATGCTACAGCAAGCTAGATATTCTCACAGTCAGTATAGAGAGGATATTACAA
>NC_140928.1:31022800-31025648 GCF_045865225.1 Trachurus japonicus
TGAACTCCAAAAGAATTCTCTGTAATCTTTGATGCAATCCCATCTGGTCTGTGTATATTATTGAAGAATGCTGACCACTCTCCACCCTTGTCGTTGTCACCGTCTGATCCATTAGAAACCCCATTGGGTAAATTTTGCTTTTCTTTTAATAAACGTATGAATTCCAAGGTAAGAGCCCTGTTTCAGGGGGATTTGGTTTCTGCTCCTGCAGCAACATTTTACTGGAGCAATTTTGTTAGTAATATTAACTGGAAAAAAGTTTGGTTGTTACCACAAAAGTTTCTTCTAACTAATAAGGTAAAGGAAGTTTCATTTAAACTGATAGATTCTATCCAGTCAAACATTTCTTACAAAAATTGAAGAATGATATTGATGTAAAATGCTCCTTCTGTGAAGCTCTTCCTGAAACATGTTCTCATCTATTTTGGTGCTGTGAATTTACTCATGATCTGTGGAATGAGATTAATAGATTTATAGTTGCCTGTATTTCCCAGACCTTGTCTTATACTATAAAAATGTTTTATTTGGTTGTTATGAGCTGTAAAAATGAGGATGCTTTTTTTCTTATTAATTTGATTTTACTGTTAGCTAAATTTCACATTCACAAATGTAAATTCACAAGCAAAAAACCAAACTTCACTGTGTTTATGAAAGAAATGGAACAGTTTCAACAATTTCCCCCTCACAGAACAAAAAAGCGATCAAAACTCTGAGTGTATGCTGTACTTTTAAGGTATTTACGTAATCTGATAATTTATTCTCGCACCTCTTTATTTTATTACTATTTATTTACTTTTATTGCTGCTAATATTATTAAATTTTAGCCTACTGTTAAAATTTGATAGGCTGGACATAAGCACGATTTTATGGAGTGCCATTTTTGTCAAAATTTGATAAAGAAGTAACAAAACTATCCTTAAATGATTTTTTTTTTAAGCAATGAATCCTAAAAATAAATATAAATATAGGCTGTTTATTCATTAATTCATTTATTTACTGATGTTTTTTTAAATTACATATTAATAATAATAATAATAATAATAATAATACATTTTATTTAGAAAGCGCCTTTCACGCCACTCAAGGACACTTTACAGCAGTTAAAATCATCAATAAACAACACCAAAACACAGAATACACAGAATCACTGTGCCTTCCACAATAGTCCTCAACTGAATCTCTTCTGACAGCCGGGATACAGTATGTCTGTGATAACTGTGATCCATCATGTTTTAACTAATGTGATGAATAACACAAGTATGGTTTTTGCTTCTCTACAGCCTGGAGAAAAGACGAGCGTGCACATAACGTATAAAACTGATTCATATTTGTTTTATTTGATTCCGTTAAAACACAAAGTTCATTAGCTATATCCATGGTCCATACAGCATTTTATTTGTTTCCAGTTGTAGCCTATTTATTGTTCTGAGTGTTTACCTGTTGTAAAGTTTAACATGAATAGTGAATTTGTTTAAACTATGTTTTTCTCTTCAGTGATGCTGGTGGTTCAGAGACTTTTAGCTTTGTGATATTCTGCCTTGTCCTTTATCAGCAGCTGAGTAAAAGACAACATGGTATTTTATCCTGTAATAATGGACATTTCCATCTTTGTGAAAACTGAAAATGCATTAATAGTTCAGTACACCCACTACAACAAAACTATTTAACTAATAGTCTATGTAATAAAGGTATGAACAGAGTACCCACCTAAAAAGCAGTATACCCACTACAACAAATTAGACCACACCACTGTGACAGAGTAACATCCATTGTCCTCTGGGGTCAAAATTACCCCAACTGGTTTGATTGAAAAAGCACAAAACAACATTATCACACAAATGTATGTTTCATCTTTTTATTCAACTTCAGACCAACCTACTAATTTCACACTTTTTTTTGTAATTCATACCTCATTTCTATGAAATAATACCTATTTTTTGAGTTTCACAAAAGAGAAAATCTGAATAATTTCAAATATAGGCTAGTAAAAATCAAAGGAGAACTAATTGATGGATTAACAGACACTGGCATATGACAAACTTCCATCAGGATTTTTAACCCTTTTATTCTTTTTAATGGCTGCATAACTAACATCCATTGTCCTCTGGGGTCAAAATGACCACAATTGACTGCTAAAAACAAAATATAACATTATTAGGCCTACACATACAGTATTTGTGTTATAAAACATATCAACATTACATTCATTTCCAAAACATTTAACATTTAACAGCATACATTCAGTCTTTCAAAACTAAGTTTTCAGAATTAATCTTCGTTCAGAAACAGTCTGCATGTGCCCTCAGACGGGCCAGGATCTGCCGCAGAGCTCCTACCTAATCATCTTGTTCATCATTTTCTTCTTGAGGACACACACCATGGATGTATTATATTAACACACACTCACTCACAAACACTGCTTGATCGTAGGCTACTCCAGCCATGGATGTTTTTTTTGTTTTGTTTTTTTTCTTTCAAACTTTATTGTGTTCAAAATGTACATTCTCAAACAGGAAAACAGTTGCATTCTTTTTTTTTTCAAAGACATTACTTTCGTACAATAAAAATAGAAAATTAAATCTACAAGGCTTGGCACTGAATAAGTAAACAGCTATTTTAAATGTGTGAAAAAAATAAATGAATAAATAAAATAAAAGATATAACACAAGTTGAAGGCATTGTACTTATTGGGACTCTTCACAAATAAACAAATTACATCGTATTGCAATTTCCATCATACCATTAATTTTTTCATTTCCATCTGCCAGTAAATATAAGGAACTAAAATATTTGTTAAGTTCATTTGCCATGGATGTATTAGATCCATGATTCCAGCCTGCAACAACAA
>NC_140929.1:0-55000 GCF_045865225.1 Trachurus japonicus
ACCCTAAATCCTACTAGTTTACCCCAATTCCCAAGCCCACGATCTGAAACTTTGATCTGCAACTCCTTATTTATTTTTATACCTCATCTCATCAGCTGAGTATACCCTAAGTCTTTAAAGTCCTTAGTACAGGGAAATAGTCTAAGTTATGACATTTACCCACATAAATAAAGCAAATAAAATCGCCTAAGACGTGTTTGGTTGGTCCACGCAGCGTGCATATCAGACGAAGGGAACGGAGACTCAAGCTCAATGGATCTAGGAATTAAAAGTCAAATAAAGGAAAAGCAGCTGAAAGAACAAGATAATAGGAAAGGGAAAAGGGAAGGAGCAAGTCAAGGATTGAAAGGAAGGAAGGAACAGGGTGGAAGAAAGAATATCATAATTTAAGACCTTTAATTCAACACAATACGGTGTGACGTACGATTAGGTACGATGTGAGGTACAATTAGGTACTGTGAGGGTATATAAGTGACTCACAAGGCATACAGCCTGTGCTCACTTCACTGTAGGATCAGCTGCCTGATGAAGGCTTGATAGAAGCCGAAACGTTGCAACGCTGATCTACATTAAAGACTTGATGTCTTAATTTTTTGAAACCCCAACCACTTTTTGTGGTGGGGAAATAAATTATTTGAAATATCTGTGCTACAACACCACATCGTCATGGGTGGTCTGGGCCTGGGGGACTTGAGGTGGGCGTCCGAGTATGGAGAGTGCACTTCGTTTGAGTGATGTCTCCGGCCTTCGGCCTACGACATCACTCGGACAAAACCTTGTTAACCTAACCCTAAATCTCGACTTGGTACTCATCCCTTATACCTAACCCAATTTTCACACTTAGTCAAATTTTCACCCTTCTCCATGCATTCCTATGGGGGATTTTAATTTGCCCATAACTTTTGATAGGAAGGTGCTAGAGACTCCATTCCAGCATTTCTGAATTCAGCGTCCCCGATAATGGGGGGGTAGGTCGTGGTCCCATCTCTCTACGACCTTCCCTCGAGGATGATCAAAATGATCATCGTGGTTATTACCCCTATACCTAACCCTAACCCTAACCCTAACCCTAACCCTAACCCTAACCCTCGCACCTGGACATGTCATTTTTACTAAACTTAACCACGCCAACTTTACAATTTTCACAATTTCCAATATATTTTTCATAAAAATTTCACCTTTTTTTATAGGTACCTATCGACTCCAAATGGTCTGAAACGTGCTCTAAAACACTTTCTGTGGGGTGCTTTTTGCCTTTGACACTTTGTCAAATTTTCACATTTTTCACATTTTACATGTATTCCTATGGGGATTTTTGCAACGCCCATAACTCACCAACGGTGACTCCCACAAACTTACTAGTGGTGTCTACCCCCACTATATCGACCACCAGGAACACGATGACACCACCCACGTGTCTCTACCACCTTCCGTTCCTGAGATAATCATGCTACTTCCGGACCGGAAGTGGGTGGGGCCTAATGACGCACACCAATCGAAAGCCCATGCCGTGGTTGAGGGGGGTAGAGCTTAGTTTCATGTCTCTACGACCTTCCTATCAACAGTTATATCCTCGTGGTTCAACGAACCACGATCGCGAAAACCCCCTAACCTAACCCTAACCCTAAAACTCTGAAAAATACCCCTTTTTTGCCCATAACTTTTCATAGGAATGTCCTAGAGACTTGCTTCCGGTCTCAATCGAAAGGGCGTGGCCGATAATGGGGGGGTAGCCGGAGTCTCAAGTCTCTCACATGCTCACAGGAAAATGAGCCGACATTTCAAAAGTGGCACTCTTCCTATATCCTAACCCTAGCCTTCGGCCTACGACATCACTCGGACAAAACCTTATTAACCTAACCCTGTTCCTGTTCCTCGAGGATGATCAAAATGATCATCGTGGTTATTACCCCTATACCTATGCCTGGACATGTCAGTTTTACTAACCTTAACCACTCCCTGGCACATGCTGGACACTGGACTCTTGCCTAAACTTAACCACTCGGGCCATTTTTCACTATGTCGCAAAACACACTTCTCGCGATATCTGACCAGGGGAATGTCCCACTGACCCAACACCCCAGTCCAGGCACTTGTCTACTCGAGACCTCTCTGTAGATACCCAACATGACCCAATTTCACGACCATCACAATCACTTCCGGTCGGGGACCAATCATGTTCAGAATCGCCTGAAACATATAGTGGTCAACTTTCCTGGGGACCGCCCACCCATACATAGACACTCAAACACTTTGAACAATTTTCACTCCATTCATTCCTATGGGGGATTTTCATTGGCCCATAACTTTTCATAGGAAGGTCCTAGAGACTTGCTTCCGGTCTCTATCGATCGGGCGTCGTCGATAATGGGGGGGTAGGCGGAGTCTCAACTAATGAGCACTTAAGGGAAAAAATGAGCCCTCAAAAAACTCTGAAAAATACCCCTTTTTTGCCCATAACTTTTCATAGGAATGTCCTAGAGACTTGCTTCCGGTCTCAATCGAAAGGGCGTGGCCGATAATGGGGGGGTAGCCGGAGTCTCAAGTCTCTCACATGCTCACAGGAAAATGAGCCGACATTTCAAAAGTGGCACTCTTCCTATATCCTAACCCTAACCCTAAAAATGAGCCCTCAAAAAACTCTGAAAAATACCCCTTTTTTGCCCATAACTTTTCATAGGAATGTCCTAGAGACTTGCTTCCGGTCTCAATCGAAAGGGCGTGGCCGATAATGGGGGGGTAGCCGGAGTCTCAAGTCTCTCACATGCTCACAGGAAAATGAGCCGACATTTCAAAAGTGGCACTCTTCCTATATCCTATACCTATGCCTGGACATGTCAGTTTTACTAACCTTAACCACTCCCTGGCACATGCTGGACACTGGACTCTTGCCTAAACTTAACCACTCGGGCCATTTTTCACTATGTCGCAAAACACACTTCTCGCGATATCTGACCAGGGGAATGTCCCACTGACCCAACACCCCAGTCCAGGCACTTGTCTACTCGAGACCTCTCTGTAGATACCCAACATGACCCAATTTCACGACCATCACAATCACTTCCGGTCGGGGACCAATCATGTTCAGAATCGCCTGAAACATATAGTGGTCAACTTTCCTGGGGACCGCCCACCCATACATAGACACTCAAACACTTTGAACAATTTTCACTCCATTCATTCCTATGGGGGATTTTCATTGGCCCATAACTTTTCATAGGAAGGTCCTAGAGACTTGCTTCCGGTCTCTATCGATCGGGCGTCGTCGATAATGGGGGGGTAGGCGGAGTCTCAACTAATGAGCACTTAAGGGAAAAAATGAGCCCTCAAAAAACTCTGAAAAATACCCCTTTTTTGCCCATAACTTTTCATAGGAATGTCCTAGAGACTTGCTTCCGGTCTCAATCGAAAGGGCGTGGCCGATAATGGGGGGGTAGCCGGAGTCTCAAGTCTCTCACATGCTCACAGGAAAATGAGCCGACATTTCAAAAGTGGCACTCTTCCTATATCCTAACCCTAACCCTAACCCTAACCCTAACCCCTAACCCTAACCCTAACCCCCTAACCCTAACCCTAACCCTAACCCTAACCCTAACCCTAACCCTAACCCTAACCCTAACCCTAACCCTAACCCTAACCCTAACCCTAACCCTAACCCTAACCCTAAAATCCTACTAGTTTACCCCAATTCCCAAGCCCACGATCTGAAACTTTGATCTGCAACTCCTTATTTATTTTTATACCTCATCTCATCAGCTGAGTATACCCTAAGTCTTTAAAGTCCTTAGTACAGGGAAATAGTCTAAGTTATGACATTTACCCACATAAATAAAGCAAATAAAATCGCCTAAGACGTGTTTGGTTGGTCCACGCAGCGTGCATATCAGACGAAGGGAACGGAGACTCAAGCTCAATGGATCTAGGAATTAAAAGTCAAATAAAGGAAAAGCAGCTGAAAGAACAAGATAATAGGAAAGGGAAAAGGGAAGGAGCAAGTCAAGGATTGAAAGGAAGGAAGGAACAGGGTGGAAGAAAGAATATCATAATTTAAGACCTTTAATTCAACACAATACGGTGTGACGTACGATTAGGTACGATGTGAGGTACAATTAGGTACTGTGAGGGTATATAAGTGACTCACAAGGCATACAGCCTGTGCTCACTTCACTGTAGGATCAGCTGCCTGATGAAGGCTTGATAGAAGCCGAAACGTTGCAACGCTGATCTACATTAAAGACTTGATGTCTTAATTTTTTGAAACCCCAACCACTTTTTGTGGTGGGGAAATAAATTATTTGAAATATCTGTGCTACAACACCACATCGTCATGGGTGGTCTGGGCCTGGGGGACTTGAGGTGGGCGTCCGAGTATGGAGAGTGCACTTCGTTTGAGTGATGTCTCCGGCCTTCGGCCTACGACATCACTCGGACAAAACCTTGTTAACCTAACCCTAAATCTCGACTTGGTACTCATCCCTTATACCTAACCCAATTTTCACACTTAGTCAAATTTTCACCCTTCTCCATGCATTCCTATGGGGGATTTTAATTTGCCCATAACTTTTGATAGGAAGGTGCTAGAGACTCCATTCCAGCATTTCTGAATTCAGCGTCCCCGATAATGGGGGGGTAGGTCGTGGTCCCATCTCTCTACGACCTTCCCTCGAGGATGATCAAAATGATCATCGTGGTTATTACCCCTATACCTAACCCTAACCCTAACCCTAACCCTAACCCTAACCCTAACCCTCGCACCTGGACATGTCATTTTTACTAAACTTAACCACGCCAACTTTACAATTTTCACAATTTCCAATATATTTTTCATAAAAATTTCACCTTTTTTTATAGGTACCTATCGACTCCAAATGGTCTGAAACGTGCTCTAAAACACTTTCTGTGGGGTGCTTTTTGCCTTTGACACTTTGTCAAATTTTCACATTTTTCACATTTTACATGTATTCCTATGGGGATTTTTGCAACGCCCATAACTCACCAACGGTGACTCCCACAAACTTACTAGTGGTGTCTACCCCCACTATATCGACCACCAGGAACACGATGACACCACCCACGTGTCTCTACCACCTTCCGTTCCTGAGATAATCATGCTACTTCCGGACCGGAAGTGGGTGGGGCCTAATGACGCACACCAATCGAAAGCCCATGCCGTGGTTGAGGGGGGTAGAGCTTAGTTTCATGTCTCTACGACCTTCCTATCAACAGTTATATCCTCGTGGTTCAACGAACCACGATCGCGAAAACCCCCTAACCTAACCCTAACCCTAAAACTCTGAAAAATACCCCTTTTTTGCCCATAACTTTTCATAGGAATGTCCTAGAGACTTGCTTCCGGTCTCAATCGAAAGGGCGTGGCCGATAATGGGGGGGTAGCCGGAGTCTCAAGTCTCTCACATGCTCACAGGAAAATGAGCCGACATTTCAAAAGTGGCACTCTTCCTATATCCTAACCCTAGCCTTCGGCCTACGACATCACTCGGACAAAACCTTATTAACCTAACCCTGTTCCTGTTCCTCGAGGATGATCAAAATGATCATCGTGGTTATTACCCCTATACCTATGCCTGGACATGTCAGTTTTACTAACCTTAACCACTCCCTGGCACATGCTGGACACTGGACTCTTGCCTAAACTTAACCACTCGGGCCATTTTTCACTATGTCGCAAAACACACTTCTCGCGATATCTGACCAGGGGAATGTCCCACTGACCCAACACCCCAGTCCAGGCACTTGTCTACTCGAGACCTCTCTGTAGATACCCAACATGACCCAATTTCACGACCATCACAATCACTTCCGGTCGGGGACCAATCATGTTCAGAATCGCCTGAAACATATAGTGGTCAACTTTCCTGGGGACCGCCCACCCATACATAGACACTCAAACACTTTGAACAATTTTCACTCCATTCATTCCTATGGGGGATTTTCATTGGCCCATAACTTTTCATAGGAAGGTCCTAGAGACTTGCTTCCGGTCTCTATCGATCGGGCGTCGTCGATAATGGGGGGTAGGCGGAGTCTCAACTAATGAGCACTTAAGGGAAAAAATGAGCCCTCAAAAAACTCTGAAAAATACCCCTTTTTTGCCCATAACTTTTCATAGGAATGTCCTAGAGACTTGCTTCCGGTCTCAATCGAAAGGGCGTGGCCGATAATGGGGGGTAGCCGGAGTCTCAAGTCTCTCACATGCTCACAGGAAAATGAGCCGACATTTCAAAAGTGGCACTCTTCCTATATCCTAACCCTAACCCTAAAAATGAGCCCTCAAAAAACTCTGAAAAATACCCCTTTTTTGCCCATAACTTTTCATAGGAATGTCCTAGAGACTTGCTTCCGGTCTCAATCGAAAGGGCGTGGCCGATAATGGGGGGGTAGCCGGAGTCTCAAGTCTCTCACATGCTCACAGGAAAATGAGCCGACATTTCAAAAGTGGCACTCTTCCTATATCCTATACCTATGCCTGGACATGTCAGTTTTACTAACCTTAACCACTCCCTGGCACATGCTGGACACTGGACTCTTGCCTAAACTTAACCACTCGGGCCATTTTTCACTATGTCGCAAAACACACTTCTCGCGATATCTGACCAGGGGAATGTCCCACTGACCCAACACCCCAGTCCAGGCACTTGTCTACTCGAGACCTCTCTGTAGATACCCAACATGACCCAATTTCACGACCATCACAATCACTTCCGGTCGGGGACCAATCATGTTCAGAATCGCCTGAAACATATAGTGGTCAACTTTCCTGGGGACCGCCCACCCATACATAGACACTCAAACACTTTGAACAATTTTCACTCCATTCATTCCTATGGGGGATTTTCATTGGCCCATAACTTTTCATAGGAAGGTCCTAGAGACTTGCTTCCGGTCTCTATCGATCGGGCGTCGTCGATAATGGGGGGGTAGGCGGAGTCTCAACTAATGAGCACTTAAGGGAAAAAATGAGCCCTCAAAAAACTCTGAAAAATACCCCTTTTTTGCCCATAACTTTTCATAGGAATGTCCTAGAGACTTGCTTCCGGTCTCAATCGAAAGGGCGTGGCCGATAATGGGGGGGTAGCCGGAGTCTCAAGTCTCTCACATGCTCACAGGAAAATGAGCCGCCATTTCAAAAGTGGCACTCTTCCTATATCCTAACCCTAACCCTAACCCTAACCCTAACCCTAACCCTAACCCTAACCCTAACCCTAACCCACCCCCTAACCCATGAGGATGTGTACAAGAGGCCCATTTGGTCCGGCACAGTTGTATTTCTCTTTTAACAACATATCTTTTTCTTGCCCTAATGTTAACCAATTTGGAACCAGCACCTAAATTCAACCTTTGACCTCTTACTCCAATTTGATCTTCTTGCAACGCTGATCTACATTAAAGACTTGATGTCTTAATTTTTTGAAACCCCAACCACTTTTTGTGGTGGGGAAATAAATTATTTGAAATATCTGTGCTACAACACCACATCGTCATGGGTGGTCTGGGCCTGGGGGACTTGAGGTGGGCGTCCGAGTATGGAGAGTGCACTTCGTTTGAGTGATGTCTCCGGCCTTCGGCCTACGACATCACTCGGACAAAACCTTATTAACCTAACCCGCCAGATTCTGCTCGCGTACAAAGCTTCTGGTTTCCTCTGGCCTGGACACACATGAGGATGTGTACAAGAGGCCCATTTGGTCCGGCACAGTTGTATTTCTCTTTTAACAACATATCTTTTTCTTGCCCTAATGTTAACCAATTTGGAACCAGCACCTAAATTCAACCTTTGACCTCTTACTCCAATTTGATCTTCTTGCAACGCTGATCTACATTAAAGACTTGATGTCTTAATTTTTTGAAACCCCAACCACTTTTTGTGGTGGGGAAATAAATTATTTGAAATATCTGTGCTACAACACCACATCGTCATGGGTGGTCTGGGCCTGGGGGACTTGAGGTGGGCGTCCGAGTATGGAGAGTGCACTTCGTTTGAGTGATGTCTCCGGCCTTCGGCCTACGACATCACTCGGACAAAACCTTATTAACCTAACCCGCCAGATTCTGCTCGCGTACAAAGCTTCTGGTTTCCTCTGGCCTGGACACACATGAGGATGTGTACAAGAGGCCCATTTGGTCCGGCACAGTTGTATTTCTCTTTTAACAACATATCTTTTTCTTGCCCTAATGTTAACCAATTTGGAACCAGCACCTAAATTCAACCTTTGACCTCTTACTCCAATTTGATCTTCTTGCAACGCTGATCTACATTAAAGACTTGATGTCTTAATTTTTTGAAACCCCAACCACTTTTTGTGGTGGGGAAATAAATTATTTGAAATATCTGTGCTACAACACCACATCGTCATGGGTGGTCTGGGCCTGGGGGACTTGAGGTGGGCGTCCGAGTATGGAGAGTGCACTTCGTTTGAGTGATGTCTCCGGCCTTCGGCCTACGACATCACTCGGACAAAACCTTATTAACCTAACCCGCCAGATTCTGCTCGCGTACAAAGCTTCTGGTTTCCTCTGGCCTGGACACACATGAGGATGTGTACAAGAGGCCCATTTGGTCCGGCACAGTTGTATTTCTCTTTTAACAACATATCTTTTTCTTGCCCTAATGTTAACCAATTTGGAACCAGCACCTAAATTCAACCTTTGACCTCTTACTCCAATTTGATCTTCTTGCAACGCTGATCTACATTAAAGACTTGATGTCTTAATTTTTTGAAACCCCAACCACTTTTTGTGGTGGGGAAATAAATTATTTGAAATATCTGTGCTACAACACCACATCGTCATGGGTGGTCTGGGCCTGGGGGACTTGAGGTGGGCGTCCGAGTATGGAGAGTGCACTTCGTTTGAGTGATGTCTCCGGCCTTCGGCCTACGACATCACTCGGACAAAACCTTATTAACCTAACCCGCCAGATTCTGCTCGCGTACAAAGCTTCTGGTTTCCTCTGGCCTGGACACACATGAGGATGTGTACAAGAGGCCCATTTGGTCCGGCACAGTTGTATTTCTCTTTTAACAACATATCTTTTTCTTGCCCTAATGTTAACCAATTTGGAACCAGCACCTAAATTCAACCTTTGACCTCTTACTCCAATTTGATCTTCTTGCAACGCTGATCTACATTAAAGACTTGATGTCTTAATTTTTTGAAACCCCAACCACTTTTTGTGGTGGGGAAATAAATTATTTGAAATATCTGTGCTACAACACCACATCGTCATGGGTGGTCTGGGCCTGGGGGACTTGAGGTGGGCGTCCGAGTATGGAGAGTGCACTTCGTTTGAGTGATGTCTCCGGCCTTCGGCCTACGACATCACTCGGACAAAACCTTATTAACCTAACCCCTAACCCTAACCCCCTAACCCTAACCCCCTAACCCTAACCCTAACCCTAGCCCGCCCCCGAAAATGGGGGGGTAGCCAAAATCTCCATCACGTCACACCAATAGCCTTCCAATGAGCCACAATGCTTGTATTTTTACCCATGATCCTTTGCTCCAATCCCGGAAATGACGCCACCAGCGTGCTCAGCGCACCGAACACTCACTAGGGACATGTCTATCTCCCATCTAGCCCATCGGGAAAGTAGTTTGAGCCTAAATCTCCACTTGGTACTCATCCCTTATACCTATCAAAATGATCATCGTGGTTATTACCCCTAACCCTAACCCTATGCCTGGACATGTCAGTTTTACTAACCTTAACCACTCCCTGGCACATGCTGGACACTGGACTCTTGCCTAAACTTAACCACTCGGGCCATTTTTCACTATGTCGCAAAACACACTTCTCGCGATATCTGACCAGGGGAATGTCCCACTGACCCAACACCCCAGTCCAGGCACTTGTCTACTCGAGACCTCTCTGTAGATACCCAACATGACCCAATTTCACGACCATCACAATCACTTCCGGTCGGGGACCAATCATGTTCAGAATCGCCTGAAACATATAGTGGTCAACTTTCCTGGGGACCGCCCACCCATACATAGACACTCAAACACTTTGAACAATTTTCACTCCATTCATTCCTATGGGGGATTTTCATTGGCCCATAACTTTTCATAGGAAGGTCCTAGAGACTTGCTTCCGGTCTCTATCGATCGGGCGTCGTCGATAATGGGGGGGTAGGCGGAGTCTCAACTAATGAGCACTTAAGGGAAAAAATGAGCCCTCAAAAAACTCTGAAAAATACCCCTTTTTTGCCCATAACTTTTCATAGGAATGTCCTAGAGACTTGCTTCCGGTCTCAATCGAAAGGGCGTGGCCGATAATGGGGGGGTAGCCGGAGTCTCAAGTCTCTCACATGCTCACAGGAAAATGAGCCGACATTTCAAAAGTGGCACTCTTCCTATATCCTAACCCTAACCCTAACCCTACTGTGAGGGTATATAAGTGACTCACAAGGCATACAGCCTGTGCTCACTTCACTGTAGGATCAGCTGCCTGATGAAGGCTTGATAGAAGCCGAAACGTTGCAACGCTGATCTACATTAAAGACTTGATGTCTTAATTTTTTGAAACCCCAACCACTTTTTGTGGTGGGGAAATAAATTATTTGAAATATCTGTGCTACAACACCACATCGTCATGGGTGGTCTGGGCCTGGGGGACTTGAGGTGGGCGTCCGAGTATGGAGAGTGCACTTCGTTTGAGTGATGTCTCCGGCCTTCGGCCTACGACATCACTCGGACAAAACCTTCTTAACCTAACCCGCCAGATTCTGCTCGCGTACAAAGCTTCTGGTTTCCTCTGGCCTGGACACACATGAGGATGTGTACAAGAGGCCCATTTGGTCCGGCACAGTTGTATTTCTCTTTTAACAACATATCTTTTTCTTGCCCTAATGTTAACCAATTTGGAACCAGCACCTAAATTCAACCTTTGACCTCTTACTCCAATTTGATCTTCTTCGTCTAAATTCATTTCATTCCAATTAAATCCCTATCCAAACCAAAAAATCCTACTAGTTTACCCCAATTCCCAAGCCCACGATCTGAAACTTTGATCTGCAACTCCTTATTTATTTTTATACCTCATCTCATCAGCTGAGTATACCCTAAGTCTTTAAAGTCCTTAGTACAGGGAAATAGTCTAAGTTAGGACATTTACCCACATAAATAAAGCAAATAAAATCGCCTAAGACGTGTTTGGTTGGTCCACGCAGCGTGCATATCAGACGAAGGGAACGGAGACTCAAGCTCAATGGATCTAGGAATTAAAAGTCAAATAAAGGAAAAGCAGCTGAAAGAACAAGATAATAGGAAAGGGAAAAGGGAAGGAGCAAGTCAAGGATTGAAAGGAAGGAAGGAACAGGGTGGAAGAAAGAATATCATAATTTAAGACCTTTAATTCAACACAATACGGTGTGACGTACGATTAGGTACGATGTGAGGTACAATTAGGTACTGTGAGGGTATATAAGTGACTCACAAGGCATACAGCCTGTGCTCACTTCACTGTAGGATCAGCTGCCTGATGAAGGCTTGATAGAAGCCGAAACGTTGCAACGCTGATCTACATTAAAGACTTGATGTCTTAATTTTTTGAAACCCCAACCACTTTTTGTGGTGGGGAAATAAATTATTTGAAATATCTGTGCTACAACACCACATCGTCATGGGTGGTCTGGGCCTGGGGGACTTGAGGTGGGCGTCCGAGTATGGAGAGTGCACTTCGTTTGAGTGATGTCTCCGGCCTTCGGCCTACGACATCACTCGGACAAAACCTTCTTAACCTAACCCGCCAGATTCTGCTCGCGTACAAAGCTTCTGGTTTCCTCTGGCCTGGACACACATGAGGATGTGTACAAGAGGCCCATTTGGTCCGGCACAGTTGTATTTCTCTTTTAACAACATATCTTTTTCTTGCCCTAATGTTAACCAATTTGGAACCAGCACCTAAATTCAACCTTTGACCTCTTACTCCAATTTGATCTTCTTCGTCTAAATTCATTTCATTCCAATTAAATCCCTATCCAAACCAAAAAATCCTACTAGTTTACCCCAATTCCCAAGCCCACGATCTGAAACTTTGATCTGCAACTCCTTATTTATTTTTATACCTCATCTCATCAGCTGAGTATACCCTAAGTCTTTAAAGTCCTTAGTACAGGGAAATAGTCTAAGTTAGGACATTTACCCACATAAATAAAGCAAATAAAATCGCCTAAGACGTGTTTGGTTGGTCCACGCAGCGTGCATATCAGACGAAGGGAACGGAGACTCAAGCTCAATGGATCTAGGAATTAAAAGTCAAATAAAGGAAAAGCAGCTGAAAGAACAAGATAATAGGAAAGGGAAAAGGGAAGGAGCAAGTCAAGGATTGAAAGGAAGGAAGGAACAGGGTGGAAGAAAGAATATCATAATTTAAGACCTTTAATTCAACACAATACGGTGTGACGTACGATTAGGTACGATGTGAGGTACAATTAGGTACTGTGAGGGTATATAAGTGACTCACAAGGCATACAGCCTGTGCTCACTTCACTGTAGGATCAGCTGCCTGATGAAGGCTTGATAGAAGCCGAAACGTTGCAACGCTGATCTACATTAAAGACTTGATGTCTTAATTTTTTGAAACCCCAACCACTTTTTGTGGTGGGGAAATAAATTATTTGAAATATCTGTGCTACAACACCACATCGTCATGGGTGGTCTGGGCCTGGGGGACTTGAGGTGGGCGTCCGAGTATGGAGAGTGCACTTCGTTTGAGTGATGTCTCCGGCCTTCGGCCTACGACATCACTCGGACAAAACCTTCTTAACCTAACCCGCCAGATTCTGCTCGCGTACAAAGCTTCTGGTTTCCTCTGGCCTGGACACACATGAGGATGTGTACAAGAGGCCCATTTGGTCCGGCACAGTTGTATTTCTCTTTTAACAACATATCTTTTTCTTGCCCTAATGTTAACCAATTTGGAACCAGCACCTAAATTCAACCTTTGACCTCTTACTCCAATTTGATCTTCTTCGTCTAAATTCATTTCATTCCAATTAAATCCCTATCCAAACCAAAAAATCCTACTAGTTTACCCCAATTCCCAAGCCCACGATCTGAAACTTTGATCTGCAACTCCTTATTTATTTTTATACCTCATCTCATCAGCTGAGTATACCCTAAGTCTTTAAAGTCCTTAGTACAGGGAAATAGTCTAAGTTAGGACATTTACCCACATAAATAAAGCAAATAAAATCGCCTAAGACGTGTTTGGTTGGTCCACGCAGCGTGCATATCAGACGAAGGGAACGGAGACTCAAGCTCAATGGATCTAGGAATTAAAAGTCAAATAAAGGAAAAGCAGCTGAAAGAACAAGATAATAGGAAAGGGAAAAGGGAAGGAGCAAGTCAAGGATTGAAAGGAAGGAAGGAACAGGGTGGAAGAAAGAATATCATAATTTAAGACCTTTAATTCAACACAATACGGTGTGACGTACGATTAGGTACGATGTGAGGTACAATTAGGTACTGTGAGGGTATATAAGTGACTCACAAGGCATACAGCCTGTGCTCACTTCACTGTAGGATCAGCTGCCTGATGAAGGCTTGATAGAAGCCGAAACGTTGCAACGCTGATCTACATTAAAGACTTGATGTCTTAATTTTTTGAAACCCCAACCACTTTTTGTGGTGGGGAAATAAATTATTTGAAATATCTGTGCTACAACACCACATCGTCATGGGTGGTCTGGGCCTGGGGGACTTGAGGTGGGCGTCCGAGTATGGAGAGTGCACTTCGTTTGAGTGATGTCTCCGGCCTTCGGCCTACGACATCACTCGGACAAAACCTTCTTAACCTAACCCCTAACCCTAACCCTAACGAACCACGATCGCGAAAACCCCCTAACCTACCTGGAAATTTTCTATTATATGCCTGGACATGTCAGTTTTACTAACCTTAACCACTCCCTGGCACATGCTGGACACTGGACTCTTGCCTAAACTTAACCACTCGGGCCATTTTTCACTATGTCGCAAAACACACTTCTCGCGATATCTGACCAGGGGAATGTCCCACTGACCCAACACCCCAGTCCAGGCACTTGTCTACTCGAGACCTCTCTGTAGATACCCAACATGACCCAATTTCACGACCATCACAATCACTTCCGGTCGAGGACCAATCATGTTCAGAATCGCCTGAAACATATAGTGGTCAACTTTCCTGGGGACCGCCCACCCATACATAGACACTCAAACACTTTGAACAATTTTCACTCCATTCATTCCTATGGGGGATTTTCATTGGCCCATAACTTTTCATAGGAAGGTCCTACAGACTCCATTCCGGCACCTCTGGATTCAGCGTCCACGATAATGGGGGGGTAGACACCAAGTTTGACCACCTATGACGTAGCCTTATCGAGTCAACATGCATATAAGTACTAGACAAAATGGTTTTTTGCTGATAACTCCGCCCCTGAATGTCGTAGGAGGTCGGGGCTGGTATCAAACGATCCGTCTTGACGAGGCGCATCTGTAAGGTGTCCTCCTTTTTTCGATCAGACGCTCCTATCAAAAGTTATTCAAAAATGTCTAATCCTCCGATGTCTAATCATGGTTAACACCCCTGTTCCTTAACCAATCCCTGACACATGCTGGACACTGGGATATTGCCTAAACTTAACCCACAGGTCCACAGCTTTCAGGTAAACTTGCTTTCATGTCTCTAGCCCACTCCTAGCCAGAGATATCAACTTGAAACCACCCCTTCTTATATGCCCTTTCATCTAAACACGCAAATATGCGCTTTTGGCCATAACTCACCAACGGTTAAGGTTAGGGAAATGGTTGATATGTCTATGGATTCGTCTCAGCAAGACCTTCAAGGAGACACCAAACATGAGGTGCGCAGACCTTCCTGGCCCGAGATATGGACACTTCCGGTCCGCCTCTTCCAGGCTCAGGAAATTGCCTGATTCGTGCTCCTAAGTGCTTTCCCCACTTTCACTAACATGGCTAACACTTTGAACAATTTTCACTCCTGTCACTCCATGCCTTCCTATGGGCCATTTTCATTGGCCCATAACTTTTCATAGGAATGAGCTACAGACTCCATTCCGGTCTCTATCGAAAGAGCGTCCTCACAAATGGGGGGGTAGCCAAAATCTCCATCACCTCACTCTTATACTTTTCCAATGAGCCACAATGCTTGTGTTTTTTCCCATCATGCGTTGCTCCAATCCCGGAAATCACCTCACCAGCGTGCTCAGCGCCACCAACACTCACTAGGGACATGTCTATCTCCCATCTAGCCCTGAGGGAAAGTAGTTTGAGCCAAGATCACCACTTGGTACTCATCCCTTATACCTCATATTTTACATGTATTCCTATGGGGAATTTTTTGAACGCCCATAACTCATGAACGGTACCTCCCACAAACTTATAATTGGTGTCTACCCCCACTAATTCGGCCACGCCCGACACGGAGACACCACCCACGTGACTCTACGTCATTGCGTTCGGGAGTTACCCGGAAGTGACCCGGAAGTTACCCGGAAGGGTGATTCATTGATATTTTTAGAATCAGCGTACCTCTCATAATAGGGGGTTAGCCAAAGTTTCAAGTCGATGAATCATTGGGAAAGGTAATGAATCACCACCTCCAAAATGGCACTCTTCCCTATTATCATCACATTTATACATTGTAATTAGATCTGTAGTTCAAACATCAGAGGGAATTGTTATCGCACTATGAAGGCATGAAATGAACAGTTTGTAATCGTTGTTGTGTTTTATTACTTTATTGAGCTTGGCCATCTGCTGCAGCCTCATGACTATGACTGGACAAATAATAGGCAGCAGTCATATTTACACTCATGTCATCACTTTATTAGCATTTTCTACAAATCCAGGTGTTTGCTCTTTATTCACTTTGGATGAGAGGGGGCATCAGCATAGTTGCAACACAACAGCGCAGACAATCTTCATTTTATTTATACAAAATATCAGCAACCATTGGCTATTGCATTCAACCAAAGCCATGACCTCACCTTACGGCTGCTACTCTCCCAACCCAAAGCCCTCACCCCCACACTTGTCCTGAGGGTAACATTAATTATAGACTATTGCAGGAAGAAAAACTAAAAAAAGACACAACAGGGGCGGTGCGTGGCACAGTGGGTAAAGCGGCCGCCCCATGTGGAGTCCTCAACGCAGGCATCCCCGGTTCGAATCCATCGGGCAGACCTTTCCTGCATTTCATTCCCTCTTTCTCTGCCTCCCCCTTTCCTGTCTGGGTTATCTCACTATATGCTATCAAATAAAGGCAATAAAAGCCAAAAAAAAACCTTCACTGGCTTCCTGTTCCGTACCGTTTACATTTCACAATCCTTCTTTTCACCTTCAAAGCACTTCACAACCTGGCTCCCTCCTACCTCACTGCCCTCCTCGACCCCCACTCTCCTAACCGTTGCCTCCGCTCCTCTGATGCAAACCTCCTGTCATTACCCCCCATGACCAAGCCTCGGAGCTGGGGCGACAGAGCCTTCAGTGTCGCTGCCCCCTCCCTCTGGAACTCCCTTCCCAAACCCATCCGCACCTGCTCTGACCTGTCCACTTTCAAAACCTCTCTGAAAACTCACCTCTTCAAGCTTGCTTTTAATACCTAAATGTTGTCTGTCTTTGTTCCTAACTGTTGTAATGCCCTTGATGTTTTAATGCTTTTCTGTGCTTCTTGTGTGATTTTTTGTTTTTATTTATTTCCTGTACAGTGTCTTTGAGTCCTTGAAAAGCGCTTTATGAATAAAATGTACTATTATTATTATTAACTCATTGAGTGCCAACCACGTAATTTCTCGTTTTTCGTTCCCATGCATTGAGTGCCAAAAACGAGATTTTACGTTTTTTGCTTTTTTTTTTCAAATTATGAAAATAGACACTTTAATACACATTATGTGTAAATGTGAGGACTCTACGACGAGCAGAACTGAAATAGATGACGATCAAAGTCACATGACAGCTCATGATCTGGAAGTTTTTATCATAACTCGGCTTTTGCAAACGGAGTTCTGCATGTGGATGCAGCAGCTGCTCTGCTCTCACCCGCGAGGCTCCAGCAGCTCGGAGCTGAAACAGGAAGCTCTCAGCCCACAGTCCCACCCAGTCTTCATCTGGAGCAACACCGTGTCCTCCCCAAGGTCCTCCCGCAGTAAAATGTGACGGTCTCTGGGCCAAAGCAGACTGGCACCACCGACCCGTACCACAGAAGGACCGCGACCACCGACCTGCTGTGGCCGACAGACCCTCACGTTCCGCGGCGAGAGGCTGTAACACGGCACGGTGCGTCTGTGTTATTGTTGTTTAGTGGAAGAGTTAATGGAAGAGATTAATTAATAAAGAAAAACGATTCATAGCTTTGCCTTTGAAGGCATCATCACTGTGATTTCAGTCTCTAAACCAATAATTCAGTGTTGTTTCTCCAGGAAATTCTGTGCTGCAAAAACCTGTTGATCACATGAGACTGAGAGGAGAGATGAAACCGCAGAGGGTTTCCTCCTGCAGGATCTCAGTGAAACTCTAAAAGGAACATCTGAGGGACGATGCAGGATCTCAGTGAAACTCTAAAGGGAACATCTGAGGGACGATGCAGGATCTCAGTGAAACTCTAAAGGGAACATCCGAGGGAAGATGCTGGATCTCAGTGAAACTCTAAAGGGAACATCTGAGGGAAGATGCTGGATCTCAGTGAAACTCTAAAGGGAACATCTGGGGGACGATGCTGGATCGTTGACTGAGCTGATGGACAGGTGTGTGGCAGCTGACGAGTCTAGATGTCAGACAAGTTCCTCCTCTGCAGCCTGGACTCCTTCTTCTTCAGCTGGCCCTCCGTCAGCTGTGGAAACACCCAGGTTGAAAGACTGCAGCTCTATGGCCTCCTGTTGGACTGGACTCTGCCCCATGGTGGCCTGGAGAGATGTGGCAGCACACAGACATGAGACTTCAGTTCAACACACAGGAGCTGAGAGCTTCATGTCAGACAGAGCTCAGGTCAACAGAGGAGAGTCTGGTACCTTAAGGCTGAGACAGGTGACAGCGATCATCAGCAGCAGACCGAGTGGCAGGACGACCAGTCTGATGATATAACCTGTTGGATCTGATGAGACACATTCAGTCATCACGTTAGATCACATGACATGAGTACAACAGCTTCATTAAACAAACCTCAACATGTTTGAGTCAGTTCTTAGAGAATGAGGTCGTCTGATCGTCTCTGTGCACTGACGATGTTGGACAGACACAACAGGTGGACAGAGTTAGGGTGTATTCACACCTGCAGTGTTAGTGCGCACTAAATCTGGTGCGCACTAAATTTGGTCCAGTTTGGGTTGGTGTGAAAGCACATCGCACTCTAATGCACCAAAACTAGTTCGGCCTGAGGAGGTGGCCTCGGTTCGGCTCCAGCCGAACTCTGGTGCGCACTAGTTTAGGTGTGAAAGCAACTGCACTCTGGTGCGAGCTAACTGCCAGGCGAACTCAACAAGTTTGAGCTAAAAGGGCTCCCGTAGGGGCGGTGCGTGGCGCAGTGGGTAGAGCGGCCGCCCCATGTAGAGGCTACAGTCCTCGCCGCAGGCGTCCCCGGTTCGAATCCCGCGTCGGGCAGACCTTTCCTGCGTGTCATTCCCCCTCTCTCTGCCTCCCCATTTCCTGTCTATCTCTACTGTCATCACTATCAAATAAAGGCAAAAAGCCGAAAAATATACTTAAAAAAAAAAAAAAAAAAAGGGCTCCCGTAGTCGCTGACAACGGGTTAACGCAGCGGGGAGACCGCCCGGTGCTCCGGTGCTGCGGAGCTCTGTCCCCACAAACGAAGCAGCAGCAGCAGCAGCAGCAGCAGCAGCGGGGCAGCCTGTCGCTGCGTGTCCGCTGAGTCCGCTCAGACACAGCTTGGCGGCTCCGTCCCTCGGGTCTGCGGAGCAGCTGGTTACCAAGCAGCAGAGGTCCGTCATGTTTAACGTTTAACCGGGAACTAACGGGACCGAGCTGGGTGAACGCAACCGGAAACCAGCCGGAAGTACCAAACAGAGTTATACATGCAAACAATATAGAAATAAATGACCAGAGCTACTACCAACAGGCCCTACTTGAGTCTCCATCATGAAAGTTTTATCAATCAGCGCTTCCAGATTTCAACCAGTAGTCATGGAGACGTGACGTTCTCCAAGTTTGGTCCCGAGTGACAAAAAGCAGGTGTGAACGCAACCGCACTAACTGAAAAATGAAACAATGTATCATTTTAACATTTGGTGCGCACCAGGGTGCGCACTAAACAGGTGTGAATACACCCTTAGTCTGAAAGGATGAACTGAAGCTTCTTGTCTCCTTCCAGCCTGTGTCTGGTTGAAATGTCTCAGGTGAGTGTTAATCACCGTCTTTACAGGCACTTTACCAAACATGATCCTGGTGAAGCTGAATCATCCTGCTGACGTCTGACTCATCATGTAAAACCCTGTTTCTCACCATCATGGTGCTCATGTACCTTCACTGGATCCTCTCCTGTCGTGGACTTTTCACTACAGCAACATGGACGGATGAAGAGACAATGGGCCCCTGAGCACAGACAGGTGAAATGTGCTTCAACTCACCTGAGACGGTGAGGGACAGTCGACGGCTCTCAGAGGAGAAGTTATGAGAGAAAACGTAGAGGTGATAAACACAGCTGTAGTTTCCTTGGTGGGCGGGCTCTGCAGCAGGAAACAGGAAGGAGGCGGAGTGATTGACAGCTGGCTGGGTGTAGTTGTCCGTTGTGTTGGAGGAGGTGAAGGTGAGCTGGAAGGAGCCTCCTGGGTACTGTGGCTGGATGGAGCAGCTGATGCTGAAGTTGGAGCCCATCAACACTCCTGAATAACCCTGCTGCTGGGCCTGGGAGACCCCGTACATGGAGGACACAGAGATGATTGGCTGGACCAGCAGGTCTGTAAACAGAGAGATGATTGGCTGAATGATAATAGTCAGACATAGAGCTTTCTTCATTATTTACCATACATGAGGTCTGTTCCTCTCCAGCACTGACCAGGGGGCTGCCTACACCTGTACATGCAGGAAGCCTATGGTGGTGGTGGTGGGGGGGGGCTGCTTTACTTTTAGATCAGCTGAACTGCATCAAATATGAAAGTTGATTTGTTGAAAATGTTTTCCTACATCTCCAAACTGTCTAAATGGAAGTGGAAAGTGGAAGTTGACTTCTTGACTAAAGACGATGATGTAACATGTTGAGATATTAAATGTCTTGTTTTCAGACCTTCACTCACTTAAATCAGGGTTTCCCGCAGCGCTTTCCTGTTAAGGCGGCCGCCTTAACAACAAAGAGCTGCCGCCTAAAATAATGTCTTAAAAAAAAAAAAATGTAGCGATATTCGCCGCCGCCGCCGCCCCGTCGGACGATGGCTGCATCCTCTCACACCAGTGTTGGGCAGTAGCGACGTTACTACAAGTAGCGGCGTTAGTAACTTAACTACATTTCTCAGTAGCGTGGTCGTAGCATCGCTGTTTTCTACATCAAATAGCTTTTCAGTAGTTAAGCTATTTAATTGATCAGTAGCGCGGTAGCGTCCACAGAAGCTACATTTCCCCAGGCATTTCTAGACCTTAACGCACCGCTTCCATGTGACGTAATGTACGTATCTGCTGATGCCCATCTGCTGCAGCCATAGGCGGCCTTACCTATGTTTCAACCGTTTCAATTGAAACGGGCCCCAGCCACCAGGGGGGCCCCCAGCTGCCAGCCACCAAGTAAAAGACAGTACAATAATTCGTCACCTAGGTTTCACCTTAACATACACACACAGGCCTACATCCACCACACACAAACAGCTCTGTCCACCGTGCGGTCACACACTCGACCCCTGATCCGCTCTACCACTGATGCGCGTATCATGCCACACCGCGACGGTACTAATCGCTCCTAATTAGTGTGACTGCTGAAGCAGTCACACTATTGTTCTTCTGTTTGGCCATTTTCTTCCGCCTTTTTACGGTCTTCTTCTAGTCCTTCATACTTTGTGCTATTTCAACAATTCATATATCAAAACGTGCAGCTTTTTTTGAACTTTATCGGCATTACTTTTCTCTTTTTAACTATTTATACTTTTTCAAATATTTAACTTTTTCACAAAAAATCTCACATTCATCAAAGTCTCAACCTCTCTTCTTCACAACTCCACTGTAGTGTAGGGGGTAGGGTAACTGCTTGCCAACCCTAAGGTCACTGGTTCGAATCCAAGGGAAGAACTCTTGTTATGTTATGTTGAATTCTGCTCTCCTCCCCCGCCTTCAATTGGTTACAGGTGTTTGTTATCTCCTTGATTACTCATACCAGTTTGCAGCACATCATCACATTACAATGAATGACAACAGTTTTGAAAGCAGTGTGCTCTCTGTAGCCGAGTGGCAGAGTAAAGGTTTAGTGATCATATGGTCATGGGTTCGATTCCTGCCTCAGTCTTTTCATTTCATTGCTTGACTTTTGATTCCAATTATTCAGCTGTCATTGGACAGTCTTTGATTCCTCATAGTATAAAGCTCATTGTAACTCAGGTTCTCTGTGGCCATATGGTTAGTGCTCAGCCTGAAATTCACAGACATTTTCATTCTAAGTCATTCAAGCTTGACTCTCAAGCTTTCTTGATGTTGACAGTGTGCAGATCATTAACAGACAACAGTCTCTGCAACTGTGTGTGCACCGTGGCCTAGAGGCAGAGTGGAAGTCTAATGACCATGAGGATGTGGGTTCGATTCTGACCTTGGTCAAACATTTGTATGGTGATCACAGCTTGCACTATTTGCTAATTCTGCAACAGCGTTCAGTTGCTGTCAGCAGTCACACCATTTCCATTCTTGGAAATGCTTTTTCTAGTTAATAATAGCCTACAGCAGGAAATATCAATAACAACGTAGGCTTACCTTTGAAAACGGCCGCAAACTACAATAGACCCTCGTTTTCCTTCTCTCTTAGCGTTTCTTTTTTTTTTTTAAGTATATTTTTCGGCTTTTTGCCTTTATTTGATAGTGATGACAGTAGAGATAGACAGGAAATGGGGAGGCAGAGAGAGGGGGAATGACACGCAGGAAAGGTCTGCCCGACGCGGGATTCGAACCGGGGACGCCTGCGGCGAGGACTGTAGCCTCTACATGGGGCGGCCGCTCTACCCACTGCGCCACGCACCGCCCCTCTCTTAGCGTTTCTAATGTCCTTTTGTTTTTCCTGCTTTCCTCCTGACGTGCACCCAGTTCCTGATGATTGACGTCTGTCAATCACTTTCCTCCTCTTTTCTTTTTTTCCTCGGGTTAAAATGCCTCCAAACAGGCGATCTATGAGTAGGCTACGTCCTAACTTAACAGAGAAATAAAACACAACCAGAGCACAACTAAAATGTGATATTATTGGCAGCTTATACTGTAGATTTTAATAATGGAGGAGACAGCTGTCTGTCTGCTGCTCCAGCACCGCAGCACCGACAGGATCAGCGCCTGTTGACGTCTGTCTGTCCGCATTGTCCTTTCCTTGTCCGTGGTGCTGAAATAACTCAGAGCACTTTGCTCTCATTACTTTTGTTGCCAATTTAAATTCAGAATATTATTAAAGCCTGTAGATTTTGATTGTGTTAAGATTCCTGTTCATGTTTTGATGAAAACCAACTTCAGTCCTCGTTTTTTCTGCTAAGTCCTGGTTTCTTGCCCTGATAGTGATTTTAATGTGTTGTGCGGATGCATGGATAGTACGTTTACTGCGTCCTTTCAGGGTTTAAAGCATCAGCGACACATGGGCACATAGCTGGCAAATAATTTTATGTTTAACAGGGTAGGGCCTCATATGAAATATTGAAACGGGCCCCCAGATGTCTAAGGCCGCCACTGGCTGCAGCGGAGCGCAGCACACAGCAGGTGACAGAGGAGGAGGGATAGTTAAGTTCGTGAATCAGAGCCGTAGCTGGACAACTTTATCGCTGCACAGCGACCGCGCGCACCGTTGCACGTCGCTCCAAGAGCCGGTGCGTCCTGTCTGCAGCGGAGACACGGCCACTGAGAGGCTGAGTGAGGGGACCGTTCCTGTAGGAACGCGCCTTTTAATGAATCAAACCAAACACCCTGAACAGCATGCTGAGTAGAGAGGGAGAGACGGCTGCAGAAGTTAAAACGAAAGCTCCTTGTCCCAGCATGTCGCCCACTCCGTCCGTGGCCGACGTCTTTTAAAACAGTGTTTCCCAACCTTGGGGTCGGGACCCCACGTGGGGTCGCCTGAGATTCAAATGAGGTCGCTTGAAATGTCTAGTAGCCTAATTGATGAATTTTAAAAAAATCTGACCAAGAAAGGTTAGGAACCTACGGAGCCCCCAAAGGGACATGGAAGGAATTTTTTTTATTGCGAGATCTCGCAATACTTTTGCGAGATCTCGCAATACTTTTTGCGAGATCTCGCAAAAGTATTGCGAGATATCGCAAAAAAAGTGCCCTGTCCGCTGTCTCAGTGCTGAAATATGAATGAATGACAGCGTGTCACTGCCCGTGAAAGAGAGAGAGAGAGAGAGAGAGATGGTCAGGTTATGTCAGATGAATTAGTCCTCTAACACAAACTACAGCTTGACTTGTCAGTTTTTCTAGTAGGATGTAGTTAACGGACAGCGTATCATAGGGTCTGGGTTGTTTGGGGAGCTCTCTCCATGCTGATCGCCCACGGTGATTTAATTCAACAGCGTTATTTTGCATCGGACTGATGTCACCACCATCTCTCCGTCATATTGTCCACTCCCAGAGCGCAGGAGGAGGAGAGGACGCCGCGGCTGCATGGGATAAAGCATCCGGTCCTATCGAGAGTCAATTAAATATCAAAGACTGGGAAAAAGCCACTATCACAATCGTTACACTCTGTTTTCTTGTTATCAGTCCTACTTAATGCTGTTCATCACAAAAACCGAGAGAAAATCGGCATAAATAAAAGCGTCATGTTAATTCTGAAGAATATATTTCAGGATGGAGGACCAGGATCACTAACTGACTCAACAAGTTTTATCGATCAGTCTAATTACTGTAAATAGGCCTATATACAGCGGTGAGCCCCGTGCGTAATGCTGCACCGCGGCACCGCTGGAGGAGAATAAGGAGGGAGAGGGTCTTCAGGGACCGACAACTGCCTGGCCCATGATGGTGACTGGTTCATATACAGACTCACTAGAACTGTTGTCATTGTTGTAACTATGTGCCGAACCAGGTCCAGCATTTGAGAGGGCAGTGCACCAAAACAACACAGCGTGCGCTCCGTGCCGCTGACGCCGTTAACAGCTGCAGCAACACGTCACGTTGTCACTTTAACACCTGCAGCTAATTCACAGCACAGACAGAACAACAGAACAACAGCACGTCAGGTTCATTTACATGCAGACCGCATTCATGTGGTGGTTTGCATTGACCATCTACGGTTAAAACAGGGCGTGTACAGGGCGGAACGTGAAGCGGATTCAGCTGCGCACACTTGTAGGAACTCTGTGATTTATGAAGGGAAGTTTGCTTGCAAGTGTGCGTGCGCAGGGTTTTATAGAGCAGCAGAGATATAGCCTTACTGCTCCACAAAATGACACAAGAAAGCTGGTGGCAAAACTCTCTACACACTCTCTCTCTCACGGGCAGTGACACGCTGTCATTCATTCATATTTCAGCACTGAGACAGCGGACAGGGCACTTTTTTTTTTTTTTAGTGTAGTGAAGCTTCATTTCATGTAGAGTAACTTGTAGCTTAGCTCACTACATTTTCCAAGTAGCTTGCCCAACACTGTCTCACACACATACACACCACAGAGAAGCGCGCATGCATAACAGCAGCGCGTGTTGAAAGCGAAACTTAATACGGCGCGGCGCCCCCCCCCCCCCGGACAATCGATCCGCTCGCCCCCCCCCCCCCCGTCGACAGGTCAGACACCACCTTAACTAACAAATTTTCTGGGGGAAACACTGCTTAAATACAAAAAGAACAAGTTACTGAACATTTCTGTCTCACAACAAAGGAAGAAGACACTGAACCTGACTGTCACTGATGATGTCACTGATTGACTCACCTGAACAGGTGAGCTCCAGGGTGGAGGAAGAGGATGATGATGATGATGAACACTCCTTCAGGGTAGATCCAGACTGAACACAGTCAATGTAGATCTCCCACACAGACCTCTCTGAGGACTCCTTTCTTTCTCTTATTGAAACAGCAGAGCCACAGTCCAGATCTCTACAGGCTACAGATGCTGCCTTCAGGTTCCAGTAGCTGCCGTCCACTGGTAACCACTCTCCTAGTTTCAGCTGCAGTTCACCTGCACAGCGACTGGCTCCTCCCACCAACCTGACAGGCTCTGAACACAGAGAAGAGAGTGAAGAGTAAAAGAAGTGAGTTTGATTCAAACAGAAATGAGCAAATCCAACCTGTAGCTCCACTTGTACCTGAGCAGGTGAGTCCAACAGCTTTGCCAGGTGAGCAGCTGGTTCTAGTTGAGCCTGAGCTTCTACAGTCCAGGAGAGCTGACTCGTTGCCTCCACACTGGAACACTTTGGTCCACATTGGAGCCTCCACTGCTCCATAGAGCGCCCCCTGGAGGACTGAAGGAGCCCCACAGCCAAGCTCCCTACAGACCACCTCTGCGTCCTGCTGGTCAAAGTCATCTTCACACACTGAGGACCACCACTGGTCAGACTGGTTGGACTTGACCTCCAGTCTGCCTGAACACACACTGGTCCCATTCAACAGCCTGACAGAGTCTGCAGAGAGAGAGACACAACATTTAACTCATTGAGTGCCAACCACGTAATTTCTCGTTTTTCGTTCCCATGCGTTGAGTGCCAAAAACGAGATTTTACGTTTTTTGCTTTTTTTTTAAATTATGAAAATAGACACTTTAATACACATGTGTAAATCTGGGGACTCTACGACGAGCAGAACTGAAATAGATGACGATCAAAGTCTCATGACAGCTCATGATCTGAAGTTTTTATCATAACTCGGCTTTTGCAAACGGAGTTCTGCATGTGGATGCAGCAGCTGCTCTGCTCTCACCCGCGAGGCTCCAGCAGCTCGGAGCAGAAACAGGAAGCTGAAACAGGAAGCTCTCAGCCGACAGTCTGCCCGGTCTTCATCTGGAGCAACACCGTGTCCTCCCCAAAGTCCTCCCGCGGTAAAATCTGATGGTCTCTGGGCCAAAGCAGACCGGCACCACCGACCCGTACCACAGAAGGACCGCGACCACCGGCGGGACCGGTGTTCCCGAGCCGCTGTGGCCGACTGACCCTCACGTTCCGCGGCGAGAGGCTGTGACACGGCACGGTGCGTCTGTGTTATTGTTGTTTAGTGGCGCCACCCCCGCCCCCGATGGTGGTTTTGTGAATAGAACAACAATTGTTGTATATATTTATCTTATACGAGCCCTTTGATCCAGAAATGCGAGTGTCTGAAGAGCGACAGACACAAACAGAGCAGCTTTCATAAAAGACGCTCTATCTCCTTTTCTAGAAAAAAAGGAGGGATTTTGGTGAAACCCAGCCATGTTTAGCTTGTGTTGGTGGCAATAATATAGAATACACTATGGCTCTACATAAATCGTCAAAAATGGTCTAAATTGCCGGTACACTTGACTAAAACTTTGGAAAGGAGCGTGGCACTCAATGAGTTAAACTTTGATCCTGACCTTTATTTACTGTCATATCAACTTTAAAGTCATCAGCATGTGTCCAGAAATGAGTTCCTTCTCTGTCCCCAACACAACCATTAGAGAAACTCACAGTCCAGCTCTAGAGACAGAGACTCAAGTCAACCAACCGTCTGGACTTAACTTTACCATCATCAGTCAACGACCTTGTCAGTCCACTTTAACCTACAGGAGTTTCTAAAGAGTCATGTGATGTGATTTGCTGCCACAGATGAAATAAATTCATGAGGAGTGAAAAGGATTCACAGCGTCTCTGACGTCTTTACAGCAGAAATAAACCAGAGAGAAATCTGTCAAACTCTGAAGAATGAGATCTGTCAGAGATGATGAGCTCAAAGAGACTGAAGGGTTAAAACTGTTGATGGTAAAGAAAATAATGATGCAGAGGAATGAGAGTAAGATGACTCACTACAGTGAAGGCTTCTATAGGACATAGAGCTTTCTTCATTATTTACCATACATGAGGTCTGTTCCTCTCCAGCACTGACCAGGGGGCTGCCTACACCTGTACATGCAGGAAGCCCATGGAGGGGGGCTGCTTTATAGTACTTTTAGATCAGCTGAACTGCATCAAAGTATGAAAGTTGATTTGTTGGTCTTCCGGGTTTGGACATGGAGTGGTAGGCTGCGTGGCATCAGAGCTCTCGATAGTCAAGTGTAAAACTCCCCAAAAACTCGAATAACTAAAGCTAGAAATCACACAGACTGTAATGTGACCGGGGAAAAGCTGGAATGGGAAGGAAAACAAGACTCACTCAGATTAAAAACACGACGACAGACGAAATGGAGGAACCGCTAGCTAACCGTGAAATGGAGGAAGACGGCGGCCATGACACGACACAACACACCTCACTGCAAGTGAGGCGGACACGGGGTCAGTACTTGAAATCATCAGCAAGGAGATAAGGGATTTAAAAACAGAAAAGAGGGGGCACTGTTGAGCCTTAATGGAGTAGAACGTGAGTTTGGGAGCTCCTGCCGATTTCGATAAAAATTGTTATTCTTCTGCGCTTTTAGGTTACTTTTTTTTGTCCTGTGTTACATACCAGTATTTTTTTGTTGAAAAGTTTTACTTTGGACTGCGTAAAATGTCTTGCAATACTCACAATACTATCCAGACACATCTGAGGCCTGGTCTGCAAACCGCGACCCCACCCTCGAGTAGGCCGCCGACTCCTACAGGTGTCGCCTCGACGCAAGCTAATCCTGACATTGCTGCCCTCAAGCACGAGTTGCTGACTTCGCTACGGAAAGACATTGCTGCTATTTTTAAGAAGGAACTCCAAGATACCCTCGGCGATGTTCTGTCTACTATCAAGCTCGACCTGCAAGCGGTGAAAACACAGCTGGCGAATGATAAAGCAGCTACCGATGCTACCGTGTCCGAGCTAAAAGGTACGGTCGACTCGGGGAGATGGGGTACGCGCTCACTGAGTGCTCAGATGACATCGCTGAGTTGAAAACTACTGTCAAGTCCCTCACTGCTAACGTAGCCAAGCTGGAAAATAAATGTGAAGATTTGGAATCCAGGTCACGGCGGAACAACGTTAGGATAGCTTATGGCCTGACAAAGGAGACGCTTTTGGACCGGTCCCACCGGACCCTCCAACCCAAGCCCAAGCCCGGTGAGCGTTCATTATCACAGTGACTGTGTTGACATTTTACGCCGCGCTAGAGAGCTCCGACAAATTAAAGTCAGAGACCTGACCATTTCAGTCTTCCCTGACCACACGGCCAAGGTAGCCTGTGCTCGGGCTGCATTCAACGAGGTCCGGCCTGTTTCATCCAGCGCGACTTCGCATCACATACAACGGTGTTGAGAAGGACTTCGTTTCAGCGGATGAAGCCAGCGACTACGTCAAAACCTTGATTTCTGGGTGAGCTCCAATAGCTCTACAGTCTTGTGTTGTATTATTGCTTAAAACATGTGGCCTTAACTCTATACTGCTGGCTGGGGCTTTGTTGCCCTAACTAAATTAGTGTTACTATTGTTTGTTTATAGCAGGCAATTTTTCCCTCTTCCTTACAAAATAAGGATTCTACATTTGAGTTTTTGCACTTCTGTTTAGATCAGTAGCCTATTATCTTATTTTTGCTCTATTGTTAATTTTATTTTTCTATTTTCATTTCATATTTACATCCTTATCCATCTGATCTGTGGAAATTTGATTTGTGCTACTAAGGTGAATTTTTATTTATTTATTTTTTGAATGCTCACCTTAAGATGAAACAATATTGTATTGTGAGTTTTTTTTTTTCTTACTCTTTTGTTTATTCGTTTTTCATTGCAACTCATGCGCATACTGTTAAACACAATTGAAGTCGGCGGGAGTTTTTTTTTCTCTCTTACTTCTACTTGTTCTGCTTAGTCTCCGGGTTGTTCTAACACTACTGTGGACAACTTTTGGTTATTGTGGGAAAGGCAAGGCAAGGCAAGGCAATTTTATTTGTATAGCCCGTTTTTACAAACAGTTTGTCTCAAAGGGTTTTACATCCCATCATAACAACATCCTCTGTCCTTAGACCCTCACATCCACTGAGGAAAAACTCCATGGAAAACCCTTTAAACAGGGAAAACCAGGAGAAAGCTCAGGGTGAGCAACAGAGGAGGGATCATCACCCAGGACGGACAGACGGGACAGAGATGTTGTTACAGACAAGAAAACAGTTTACAGTTTGTTACAGAATGTGCGAAATATGGAAATGTTAGCAGGAGTTGATGAGGGGGGGGGGGGGGGGTGGGAGGGGGGCGATGCAGGCGGCGGCTGGTGCAGAGAGATGGAGCTCCGGTGGATCTGAGGAAACACAGAGAGAGTGCGAGACACCAAGGCCAAACTACAAAGTACAATAGAAAATGACAGTTCAAAAATATACTGAGGAGAGGAGAGGAGAGGAGAGGAGAGGAGAGGAGAGGAGAGGAGAGGAGAGGGCTCTGTGTGACCAGATGTGTCCCCAGCAGTCTAAGCCTATAGCAGCGTAGCTATAAAATGGTTCAGAGCTACCTGAACCAGCCCTAACTAAAAGCCCTGTCATAAAGGAAGGTCTTAAGTCTAGACTTAAATGTAGTTAGAGTGTCTGCCTCTTTGACCCATGGAGAGAGCTGGTTCCACAGTAAAGGAGCCCGGTAACTGAAGGCTCTACCTCCCAGTCTGTTTTTAGAGATACTGGGAGTCACTAACAGACCTGCATTCTGGGAGCGGAGTGCTCTGGTAGGACAGTAAGGAATGATTAGTTCTTTCAGATAGGTTGGAGCTTTATCATTAAGAGCCTTATAAGTCAGCAGAAGGATTTTGAAGTCTATTCTAAATCCTACAGGAAGCCAGTGGAGAGAAGCTAAGGTGGGAGAGATGTGCTCTCTCTTCCTAACTCCTGTCAAAACCCTCGCTGCGGCATTCTGGACCAGCTGGAGACTCTTTAGAGAGTTTTTGGGACATCCTGACAGGAGAGAGTTGCAGTAGTCTAGCCTAGAAGTGATAAATGCATGTACTAGTTTCTCAGCATCACTCTGGGAGAGGATATTCCTAATCTTAGTGATACTGCGCAGATGGAAGAAGGCGTTCCTAGTCACGTGTTTTATGTGGGAGCTAAAGGAAAGGTCCTCGTCAAAAATGACTCCAAGGTTCCTCGCGGTTGTACTCGGGGTCAGGGTGATGCCATCTAGAGTAGCGATCTGATTAGAGAACGTGTCCCTGAGATGTTTAGGTCCAAACACAATGACCTCAGTTTTATCTGAATTCAGTAGCAAGAAGTTAGAGGACATCCAGGATCTAATGTCTTTTCAGAGCAGCTGCTGCAGCCACATGCAGAACTCTGTTCCATCAAAGGGCTCGTGTAAGATAAATATATACAACAATTGTTGTTCTATTCACAAAACCACCATCGGGGGCGGGGGGGGCGCCACTAAACAACAATAACACAGACGCACCATGCCGTGTCACAGCCTCTCGCCGCAGAACGTGAGGCTCTGCCGGCCACAGCGGCTCGGGAACACCGGTCCCGCCGGTGGTCGCGGTCCGTCTGTGGTACGGGTCGGTGATGCCGGTCTGGTTTGGCCCAGAGACCATCAGATTTTACCGCGGGAGGACTTTGGGGAGGACACGGTGTTGCTCCAGATGAAGACCGGGTGGGACTGTCGGGTGGGACTGTCGGGTGGGACTGTCGGCTGAGAGCTTCCTGTTTCGGCTCCGAGCTGCTGGAGCCTCGCGGGTGAGAGCGGAGCAGCTGCTGCATCCACATGCAGAACTCCGTTTGCAAAAGCCGAGTTATGATAAAAACTTCAGATCATGAGCTGTCATGAGACTTTGATCGTCATCTATTTCAGTTCTGCTCGTCGTAGAGTCCCCAAATTTACACATAATGTGTATTGAAGTGACTATTTTCATAATTCAAAAAAAAAAGCAAAAAACGTAAAATCTCGTTTTTGGCACTCCCTTGGTAATTAATGCTACTTTTAAATCATTTTACTCTTCATTATATAAATCTGAATTTCCTACAGACAACATTAAAATGAACACATTTCTTCAGAATCTTTCGAATCCAGTCATTGATATTAATACTTCCCAGCAATTGGACTCCCCCCTCTCCCTTGAAGAAGTGTCAAATGCTATTAAAGCTATGCAGTCTAATAAAGCCCCAGGCCCTGATGGGATTCCGATTGAATTTTTCAAAACATTTATTGGTAAATTGGCGCCACTACTTCTATCTGTATTCAATGAATCCTTAGAAAGTGGTACATTACCTCCAACTTTGACACAAGCCACTATAGCGCTCCTTCTCAAAAAGGAAAAAGATCCAACCTCCTGTAGTTCCTACAGACCATTATCTCTGCTTAATGCTGATGTAAAGGTGTTAGCTAAAGTAATTGCAACTCGTTTAGAGAATGTGCTTCCTAATATTATATCTGAGCAGCAAAATGGTTTTATAAAGGGTCGTCAATTGTTTTTTAATACCCGTACACTTTTTAATATAATTTATTCAGTACATTCGGCTGAACTTCCTGAACTTCTTCCTGATTTCTTTAGATGCCGAAAAAGCATTTGATAGGGTAGAGTGGGAGTATTTGTTTGCAGTTTTGAAAAAAATCGTTTTTGGTGATAAATTTATTTCTTGGATTCGCCTTCTTTATTCGTCCCCTAAAGCCAGTGTCCATATTAATGATGTTTATTCTGATTATTTTGCTCTTGGTCGCGGAACTCGCCAAGGTTGTCCTTTGTCGCCTTTGCTCTTCATTTAAAAAAAAAAACCAGAAATAAAAGATGCCCTTCGCTCATTTGGTGAAACGCTGAGGAGCGACGTGAAAAAAGACTTGGATGATTTCAAACAGGACATAAACCAACAACTTGCTAAAGTCGCCACTGAGCAGCAACTACAGAGTGGTAAGATCAACGAGGCTGAGTCGTGGATTGAAAAGCTGGAACATTGGGCACAGGAGGCTAACGACGCTCTTATCATTTCACTGCGAGAACAAAAAGCCCTGCAAGATAAGTTAACTGATCTGGAATCCAGATCGAGGAGAAATAATCTCCGTATCTACGGAGTTACAGAGGGAGAAGAGGGCGAGTCTGTGGCCAAGTTTGTTCAAGACCTGCTCAGACGTGAACTCCACCTGCCAGAAGATTTTAACTTCAAAATTCAAAGAGCACATCGGTCACTTGCACAGAAACCTGCAGACGGAGCCCAGCCGAGACCCATCATTGTGAACTTTCTGGAATTCTCTACTAAAGAGAAAGTCCTGAGAGAGGCATGGAGAAAGAAAATACAGCTGGGGAATTAAGTCCTGTCATTCAAACACGATTACGCGACAGAGGTTGTGCAAAAGAGAAAGGAGTATGACGCTGCGAAAAGAATCTTGAAGGAGAAAGGCATCCGGTTCCAGACGCCGTTCACCAGGATGAGGATCCATTGGGAGACGGGAACTCGAGTCTATAACAGCGCTCGGGAGGTTAAGCAGGAACTAGAGAGACGCGGACTCGCAGAGAAGACACCGGCGACAATCCCTAATGTGACAGTCCTCTATTTCTGTGTCCTAAATGAAAATGTGGTTATTAAAAAAGACTGGTATCTGTGTAAAATACTGTTGATGGCTTGTAAAAAAGTTATAACAAAATGCTGGTATAAAACAGAATCTCCAAGCATTAACCAATGGATGGACAAAGTGAAGGAAATGTGTTTAATGGAAAAGATGACTTTCTCTCTCCGATCTAGAGGAGCAACCTTTCCCAGGAAATGGGAGAAATGGACTGCTTTTATCAAAACAATTGAGGACGCTACACACTAACAAGTAAAGACACTGGACATTATATATAGGTCTTTCAAATGAGGAGCCCCCATGTTTGTGTTTTTGTTTTATTGTCTTGACAGTCTGTTGTCAACTTGTTTTTCTCTGAAAATACTAAATAAAAAGTATCAAAAAAAAGAAAGTTGATTTGTTGAAAATGTTTTCCTACATCTCCAAACTGTCTAAATGGAAGTGGAAAGTGGAAGTTGACTTCTTGACTAAAGACGATGATGTAACATGTTGAGATATTAAATGTCTTGTTTTCAGACCTTCACTCACTTAAATACAAAAAGAACAAGTTACTGAACATTTCTGTCTCCACAACAAAGGAAGGAAGACACTGAACCTGACTGTCACTGATGATGTCACTGATGGACTCACCTGAACAGGTGATCTCCATGGTGGAGGGAGGGAAATGTTCTGAATATATTGATGATGATGAACAGTCCTTCAGGGTAGATCCAGACTGAACACAGTCAGTGTAGATCCACCACACATCCCTCCAAAAGGACTCCTTTCTTCCTCTTGTTGAAACAGCAGAGCCACAGTCCAGCTCTCTACAGGCTACAGATGCTGCCTTCAGGTTCCAGTTGTTGCCGTCCACTGGTAACCACTCTCCTAGTTTCAGCTGCAGTTCACCTGCACAGCGACTGGCTCCTCCCACCAACCTGACAGGCTCTGAACACAGAGAAGAGAGTGAAGAGTAAAATAAATGAGTTTGATTCAAACAGAAATGAGCAAATCCAACCTGTAGCTCCACTTGTACCTGAGCAGGTGAGTCCAACAGCTTTGCCAGGTGAGCAGCTGGTTCTAGTTGAGCCTGAGCTTCTACAGTCCAGGAGAGCTGACTCGTTGCCTCCACACTGGAACTCTTTGGTCCACATTGGAGCCTCCACTGTTCCATAGAGCGCCCCCTGGAGGACTGAAGGAGCCCCACAGCTAAGCTCCCTACAGACCACCTCTGCATCCTGCTGGTCAAAGTCATCTTCACACACTGAGGACCCCCACTGGTTAGACTGGTTGGACTTGACCTCCAGTCTGCCTGAACACAGACTGGTCCCATTCACCAGCCTGACAGAGTCTGCAGAGAGAGACACAACATTTAAACTTTGATGCTGACCTTTATTTACTGTCATAGCTGTCAGGAACTCAAAGGCAACACAATACAGAGGCAGAGGGGTCAGGCAGAATCAGGGTCGTTTATTAAGGGTCAAAACCAGGAAGTCAATCAATCAGGCAACGGTACAAATCCGGCGGGCTAGCTCAAAGGTCAAAAATACACAAAACTGGTCACACGAGGAATACTCAGGGGGAATAATGCTGGAAAGCTCACAACCACACGACGAGACGATCTGGCACAGGAGGAATGGGAAGCACAGCTTAACTCTTTCACTGCCAAAGACGAGTTATCTCGTCTTAGCGAATCCAAGCGTAGTCTGCCAAAGACGAGATAACTCGTCTTAGCGTTTTTTTAATGGCAACGCCATGTTGAATGTCTTGCCCTACTCCTCTGTGAAGATCAGACTTGTATTATCAAAATAAAGTGCAGAAAAACACATTTGGATTGAGAGATATAAAAACTATAGCGTGTTTTTCCCCCCTCACGGAGCGGAGCGGGTGTCTGACTGCAGTGGCGCCGCTCCGTGACACTCTGGCCGCCGGTGAGAGCTTAGGGGGCGGCGGCGGGGCTCATGGCGGCTCGGCAGCTCGTCGAAGCTCCGTGCAGCTCCGTGATACAAAGCACAAACGTTAGTAACAACAACTCCGTTGATCGCTCGTCGTTAGTCGTCAAGAGCGTTTGGAAAGTTGCCAGATTTTGCGAGAAATCACTCAGATAGCAGCTTGAAAATCCCCGATCTAGTGTGGATGAGGAGCGGACGGCGCCGGCGAACGTGACGAGGAGAGCTAAAGATGGTGTCTGTCTGTTGTGAGCATACAACTGTCTGTGGCTGTGGGTTCAGGGGGCACGTCAGCCAGAGCTGTATGCTGCTCTGGCTGTGTGTAGATGTGTGTTGTGTGTGTGTGTGAGACAGAGAGAGTGAGTGAGACCGCTGCCTGCTGACCAGAGGAAGCTGGATCTGATCTAAAGCGCCGTGTTTCGGCTACAAAAACCTGTCGAACTGATCCGTGCACACGCGCACACACACAGACACACACGCACACACACGCACACGTACACGTCACGTACGCACACACTAAAAAAAAGGAAAGAAAAAGTTGTAACTCAAAGAAAAGAAAGAAAAAAGGCTGCAGTAGTGTGTGTCAGTAGCTAAATGTTTTGTCTGTTGTCATCAAAAGTCATTTGTCAGTGTTGATTTAGTTGTTGTTTACAAGAGAACAACTGTACAGATGTTGAGGCATCACTAAAGCAAAATATAAAGGAGCCAATTGTACTGGTTCACCTGAAAATGACAGCCGACACAAAAACCTCTTTTTCTCAAGATTTTGGTGCCAAAATGGCATTTTGGGCTAAACTAACCTATATTCAACCGCCAATTTCACAAGACTGGAACAAGATAGAAACAAACTGTTTTTTTTTTGCTGGAAACTCATCTTTCCTTTGATGGGTTGAATGTGTATGTAGTAACAGTACATAATATATGGTGGGTCTACGGAAATCAGTCAAAAAGCTGGAAAATGCCTGGCAAGCTGGAGGAAACTGCTGTGAGAATGGCTGGCAGTCAAAGAGTTAAGAGCCACACACTAGGGAGACAACGAGACACAGGTGAAACACATTGGGGCGGGGAAGGCAATCACACAAGTGGGAAACTTGACAGGAAGACAGGGGTAGGACACAGACTTCAAAATAAAACAGGAAATGAGACAGACAGAAAACTCAACTAAAAACTTCACAATAAAAGACAGTCTTATGTCTGGACCACATTATGTGGTCCTGACAATAGCAACTTTAAAGACATCAGCATGTGTCCAGAAATGAGTTCCTTCTCTGTCCCCAACTCAACCATTAAAGAAACTCACAGTCCAGCTCTTGAGTCAAAGACTCAAGTCAACCAACCATCTGGACTTCAACATCTTCACAGAAACAACTTTACCATCATCAGTCAACAACCTCGTTAGTCCACTTTAACCTACAGGAGTTTCTAAAGAGTCATGTGATGTGATTTGCTGCCACAGATGAAATAAATTCATGAGGAGTGAAAAGGATTCACAGCGTCTCTGACGTCTTTACAGCAGAAATAAACCAGAGAGAAATCTGTCAAACTCTGAAGAATGAGATCTGTCAGAGATGATGAGCTCAAAGAGCCTGAAGGGTTAAAACTGTTGATGTTAAAGAAAATAATGAAGCAGAGGAATGAGAGGAAGACGACTCACTACAGTGAAGGCTTCTATAGGACATAGAGCTTTCTTCATTATTTACCATACATGAGGTCTGTTCCTCTCCAGCACTGACCAGGGGGCTGCCTACACCTGTACATGCAGGAAGCCCATGGAGGGGGGCTGCTTTACTTTTAGATCAGCTGAACTGCATCAAAGTATGAAAGTTGATTTGTTGAAAATGTTTTCCTACATCTCCAAACTGTCTAAGTGGAAGTGGAAAGTGGAAGTTGACTTCTTGACTAAAGACGATGATGTAACATGTTGAGATATTAAATGTCTTGTTTTCAGACCTTCACTCACTTAAATACAGAAAGAACAAGTTACTGAACATTTCTGTCTCACAACAAAGGAAGGAAGACACTGAACCTGACTGTCACTGATGATGTCACTGATGGACTCACCTGAACAGGTGATCTCCAGGGTGTAGGAAGAGAAATCTGGATATGAACACTCCTTCAGGGTAGATCCAGACTGAACACAGTCAGTCTTGATCCCCCACACATCCCTCCATGAGGACCCCTTTCTTCTTGTTGAAACAGCAGAGCCACAGTCCAGATCTCTACAGAATACAGATGCTGCCTTCAGGTCCCAGTACCTGCTCCTGCCCTCCACTGCCCTCCACTCTCCAAGTAGTTTCAGCTGCAGTTCACCTGCACAGCGACTGGCTCCTCCCTCCAACCTGACAGGCTCTGAACACAGAGAAGAGAGTGAAGAGTAAAAGAAGTGAGTTTGATTCAAACAGAAATGAAGCAAATCCAAACTGTAGCTCCACTGGTTTGTTTAAAGGAGTTCAGTCTGATACTAGCGCTACTGAGGTATTTAACTCCAGAACAACCTGGTTGACCGATGCTCTCATACCGTTGATTGAGTGAATGTCCACACTGTTCCTTTAGTTGCAACACAGTGGGTTTATTGCTGTGTGTGTAAAATGTCCATAAACAAAGAAAACAGCAGCCACAGCGGTCAAAACCCGTCTGCCCTTCCTAGTCAAACAGGTTAGACACACACACACACACACACACACTGAGTGGCATGAGTGAATTACACCATTACCTCACAACACAACACAACACAACACAACACAACACAACACAACACAACACAACACAACACATGTAGCTCCTTTATAAGGCATCTTGACAGCATGGAGATGTTGGTCATTTGTCTTTAACAATGATTTGCTCCATAAACGAAAAACTGGTGTTAAAAAAAATCCCATTTTTGAATTGTTGAACTTCAGCTATTTCCAAAAGTTCATCAACCATGGCCCACAAAATGTATGGGAGTAAATCTTTTACACCCCCCCCCATTGACTCTTGCTTGCAGCTGACAAAGTCTGGCCTGGACTGGACCATGTGCATTACAGTAATGCATGGGAAGTAGGATCTCCTCAGAAGAAGAAGGATCAGCAAATAGGGGTCTAAACCTTGATGTGCTGATGGAGCGAACCCTTCGACCTGCTGGAGATGTCACCAAAGTAAACGGAGCTTCATTAGTGGTTGTTTCTCTCCCATGAGCAGCAAACAGAGCAGACTCAGCTGATCTGGAGGCTCAGTAAGTCAGTAATGGGTCTGTTGAGATGATCCTACTCTGGTATTCACTCTATATCAGGACGGTCAGTAACCCTTGTAAACTATCCTTATTGGATGTTGGGACTCAGCCCATTCAAATTGGAGGACCTGACCACATGGCCTCCTTTGTCTCCCAAACAAAGGAAACCCTCTGAACTCAGCCTCCCAGCATCCTTCACCTCTTCACACCTAGGTGTGAAACCTCCACTACTGACCCACCATTGGTCAGGTATGGCCCCAGGACCTGTGAGGTCACAGGCCATATAAAAGGAGAAGTGCCCTTCTCTTTCTCTCTCTCTTCGTCCCTTCTCTTGCCCGCTCTTCAGAAGGAGCTGCCGCTCCTCTCCGCTCCTCACCTGGAGCTACTGCTACAGCTCTCCAATCTCCATGAGGCCTGCCTGCACAAGGCAGACACCTCCACTGGTAGCGCCGCGAGTGCCTACCAACGGATTAAAGAAAAGGAACCAGCTAGCACGACGCAAGCTCTGCTAGTTGAGCTACGGAGCCACAAAACAAAGCAAGCAACCAAGGACTCTCCTCAACAGAACTCAAACTACACAGCCAGGGCGGCTGTAGTTCACTGGACAAAGACACAATCATTGGACTTGACAAACCGCAACAGGACCAGCAAAACCTGCAACCGCAGGAATCCCCACCAGCACCGGGAACTTCTCACCCTCACGTGACTTGGTAATGTAACTGGGCCTAGCTAGAATTACCTTGCACCTTGACTAAGCATAGAGTACTCCAACCATGCCAATGTATGTATTGATTGAAATCAGTTTAAATACTTGAGCTTTGTTGTTGTTGCTTTGTTGTTGTCAGCTATAGCCTCATATTTAGTTAACCTACGTTTAAAATGCAACTTGAGCGTTGAACAAAGGACACACCTTTGTTCACCTCCCCCACATCACATGTGGTTGGTCTTAGAGGCCATCTTGGAGGCCATTTGGTTGTAACTCCCTTTGTCTCAGGACAAAGCAACCATCCTCCATCTTTTCCATTGTCTGAGATCACACTTCACACCTCACAGACACATGGTCACCGACACATAGCCATACACTCTCACCAACACACACACACACACACACACACACACACACGTGTACATAGTGTATGTAGCTTGTCTTAGTTTCATGTTTTGTTATTCCATTTTCTAGATGTGTCCAATAAACTTCCTTGAAACTTTACTTGTCTGTTAATGTTGTACAATAGTGAGTATGCCAACCTCTACGCAGTAGAACTTCTAAATCCTTCAACTTTGCAGCTATTGATAATGTTAATTTGTTTATAATTATTAATTTAATCATTAAACAAGGTTCTATATTAATAGTTAGCACACCCTTTTGAGACTGACTTTGGTACATTGGCTGTCTGGTGCCCCGAGGTGGATTTAATAAAATTAAATCCCATTAATAAATTTTATAGTAATTATTGATATTTTACTAATTTGATAGCCAATAACCCTCTTAATAATAACTTTACTTATAGTTGGTATAACCCCAACATAAATGGTGCTTCCGTCGTGAGGCATCATAATAATTCTTAATAAATTATCCCATAAGTTGTGCTAGAGCACAACATTAAATGGTTTCCCCGTGCGAGACATAATTACACTTTCTCTTTAGTTGTGCTAGAGCACAACATTGGAATACATCTACTTCTTTACTTTTTCACTCTAGGAACTCGTTAAATGTAAAGGAGATGATCTGTGACCAGGAAGGTGAAGGACCATCAGCTGGTGATCAGTGTTGACAGTGAAATCATTTCACCACACTCATCCATCCACCAGCACCTTCATGTGTCCTCATCCTCTCTGTTTACCTGTGGAGTTGTGGCTTCCTTCAGCCCAGAGTCCTGAGGAGAAAACCAGAAAGGAGACATTAGTGAGGTCTGTGAAGACAGCCACGTCACTAAGAAGCAGAAACAGTCGCACCATCACTTTTTGTTTGTATATTTTAGTGACTGTCACCTGCCCTCCCTGGAACATAACTTCTGATACTTATACTTCTGTAGGTCAGGTTACTGTCCGTGTTGGGAAATTGATTTACAGGAGGAACAGCATCAATGTTTACAACAGCAACGTCACAATAAACTCAACATCTGGAAACTAATTCACATAGTCAGTGAAATCAAGCTGAGTGAGTGATTCCTCCTGTTGCTGCTGCTGTTCACTACATTCAGGTGATGTTAGACAGAGGAGGGGGGGCCTAACTCTTATTAACAAGCTGCTAAACAAACACAAATGGGAGTTTTTCTGAAATATGACTAGTATTTAAGCTTGTTGAATGAGTGGAAGGCGACTTGTCAGCCCCACAAGGAAGTTATGTTGATGGATTTAATAATAATAATGATAATAATTTTATTTAAAGAGCACTTTCTATCAAAGTGTTGTACAGTTACAAAACATTTAAAAACATTTAAAAACATACACAGCAATAAAACACACAATTCAAACAAGAATGAAAGAAAAGGAAAAACACCTTTGGGACACTCAGACAACCGCTCGCCTGGGAGCGCAAAGGCCGTACAGGTACATAGGTTGTTCCTCTCCCATGAGCAGACATTTTGTCTGATTATTTTAGTAGTGTATTTGTGACTGAACCTGATGGGCACATGCCTGAACTTCCAAAAATGAATGTCCAAACGAAACACTTTACAATTGCTAGTGAGGATGTACATAAGCTTTTACAGGATATTGACATCAATAAGTCACCAGGGCCAGATGGGATACATCCTAGGATTCTAAAGGAGTTGGCGAGTGTAATTGCTGAACCCATAACAATGTTATTTAATAGATCATTTGAAGTCAACTTTACCTTGTGAATGGAAAGAGGCCCAAATTAGTGCTATTTTTCAGAAAGGAGACAAATCAAGGGCAGAAAACTATAGACCAGGGGTGGTGCGTGGCGCAGTGGTTAAGGCGGCCGCCCCATGTAGAGGCTACAGTCCTCAACGCAGACGTCCCCGGTTCGAATCCTGTGTCGGGCAGACCTTTCCTGCATGTCATTCCCCCTCTCTCTGCCTCCCCCTTTCCTGTCTACCTCACTATGTGCTGTCAAATAAAGGCAAAAATGCCAAAAAAATATATACTTTAAAAGAAAACTATAGACCAGTTAGTCTGACATTGGTAATTTGTAAAACAATGGAGAAATTAGTTAGAAATTATGTTGTAGGGGCGTCTCGTGGCGTAGTGGTTAGAGCGGGCGCCCCATGTATAGAGGCGCAGTCCTCGCTGCAGTCGGCCCTGGTTCGAGTCCCGGCGTCGGGCGCCATTTACTGCATGTCATCCCCCCTCTCTCTGCCTCCCCGTTTCCTGTCTGTCTCAACTGTACTATCCATAAAGGCATAAATTCCCAAAAATATATTAAAAAAAGAAATTATGTTGTAGATCACATGAAGACCAACAAGCTTTTTAGTAAGAAGCAGTACGGATTTATATCCAGAAGATCAACAACACTTCATAATAAATATAAATATATACATTTAAATGGACAGCAGCTTTGGATAAGGGGCGGGCAGTTGACTGTATATATATGGACTTCCAAAAAGCCTTTGATAAATAAATAAACATAAAAGATTACTTACTATAAGATCTTACGGTTTAGATGAGAGAGTTATAAAATGGATAGAGGACTTTTTGTATAATGGGACACAGCAGGTGAGGGTAAATGGAGTTATGTCTTGTTGGAAACCTGTGGTATCAGGAGTCCCACAGGGCTCAGTACTGGGACCTGCTCTTTTTGTCCTGTATATAAATGATTTGTCAAGTGTGATACAATCTGATTCTGATCTATACCTTTTTGCGGACGATACTAAAATATTTAGAACAATTACAGGGGACACAGACACAGCCCAACTTCAAGCAGATCTTAATAGCGTGAATAACTGGTGTGATACCTGATTACTGAAATTAAATCCAGAGAAATGTAAATGCAACTTGGAGGAGGGCACAACAACTGTGTAAATTACCGGGTTGGAGATGTGCTTGTCCATAAAGTTGAGGAGGAAAAAGATATAGGTGTGGTGGTTGATGGCTCACTAGAATTTCAAAAACACATTTGTGATAAAATAAAAATAGCGAACTCAAGGGTGGCCATAATAAAACGGACCTTCACAAACTTAAGTAAGGAAATTGTTTTACCATTGTATAAAGCTCTGGTGAGATCTCATCTTGAATTTGCTAGCTCTGTCTGGTGTCCCTATAAAGTAAAATATATTGAAAAAATTGAAGCAGTTCAGAGACGAGTAACCAAATTAATTCCAGGTCTGAATGTGATGTCATATGAAGAAAGATTAAGGCACTTAAAACTGCCAACTCTTGTCTATAGGAGGTATAGAGGTGACATGATTGAGGTGTATAAACTTGTACATAAAATATATGACCCCACAGTGGAGCCGGGTGTTAGTTTCTGGAATAATAGTTATGAGCTAAGAGGGAACTCCTTAAAGCTCCGACCAAAAAGGTGCTGTTGTGACAAAAGAAAATATTTTTTTGCACTCAGAGCTGTAAGAGTATGGAACGAGCTTCCTGAGGACGTAGTACAGGCTCCGTCAGTCAACTCTTTTAAAAATAGACTCGATCAATGTTGGTCAAACAAGGACTTTTTATATAATTACAGGGCAAGGGTATGAATTATTATGTTTTGTGTTTGTTTTTTTCTCTTTCTTGTTTTTGTTTTTCTCTTGTAGTTTTCATGAGATTTTTGGGGATTATTTTGTTATATGTATTTTAGTGATTATGTATGAGTTGGTATATTTGTGTTTAATTTTTGTATGTTGTTATTTATTTGAGTCTGATGTAAAGGATTTATATCCTGTATCAGATATTTTTCATTAAATTTCATAAAATTTCATTAAATAGGTGTTAACAAGTAGTCAGGGGGAAAACCCTAAGATTCGCTTCTGGGTAAAGTTTGCCAACCTTATTTTTTTGTTAGAAGGAACCCCTAGGAGGAATAATAGGGGTGTTGTCATCTTTGACTTTTTTGCTGGTGACCACTAGAGGCGCTATAACATTCAAATACTCAATTCACGCATATGGTCACAATAATGGTCAAAATATGCATAATTTTCAATATTCAAGATTTTATATTTAGGGAAATGGATAAAAAAAACCAATTGAAAAAGCAATTTTAATTGTATTGCTATATTTAGGCAAATATTGGTTAAAAATATGACTTTTTTTGTAGGCGTTTTTGACATACACATAAGCATCTTTTTTTTGCAATTATAATATTCAGGATTCTAACTAGTAATGGGATGTTATGCTAATTTAAGATGAGGGACTTCCAAAATTTAGCAGCAGCCCCCCCTTCTGGAGCTAGAGCTCTGCACCATGCTTTTACCATCAGTTTCACTTTCTGTGCTTGATCGAACATACAGTATCTCACAAATGTGAGTACATCCCTGCCATTTTTTAAAAGTATTCTATTATATCTTTTCATGGGACAACACTGAAGATATGACACTTTGATATAATGTAAAGTAGTCAGTGTACAGCTTGTATAATAGTGTAAATTTGCTGTCCCCTCAAAATTACTCAACACACAGCCATTAATATGAGAAAACAAAAGAAAAATTCCAAGGCACTCTCTTACCTACAAAATGCCTTTATTAAATTATGGCATGGTCAACATGACAATTAAAAACTACGACGCGTTTCGGCGTCTAGCCTTCATCAGGGAGTCAAATGGAGTAGGACAGGAACAATGGTTCTTTTATACAAGTGTTTGTCCAATGACAAGTGTCCACCTGGTTGCCACAACCCAGAGTGGGTGTGGTCATCAGCCCATTAAAGGGACATATCCATGGCCCAGGCCTCAACTAAGCTGAATGAAAGACCCTCTTTTTACTGTAAACTACGAGTCCACGAAGCGCTCCTTTGTTTGAAGATTTTTTGAACACAGCCATTAATGTCTGAACTGCTGGCAACAAAAGTGAGTACAACCCTAAGTGAAAATGTCCAAATTGTGCCCAAAGTGTACATTTTTGGTGTGGCTACCATTTTTTTTCCCCCAGCACTGCCTCAACCGTAATAATAATAATAATAATAATAATAATAATAATAATAATAATAATAATAATAATAAATTTAATTTAGAGGCGCCTTTCATGACACCCAAGGTCACCTTACAGAGCATAAAATCTTAACAACATTATTAAAAACAAGACATTGTGGAAAAACAAAACAAACAAACAATCAAGACAGTGACCAGTTATAAGTTGTGTGCGAGTTTGAACAGGTGAGTTTTGAGTTGTGACTTGAAGGTTGTGATGGAGTCTGACTGTTTCATGTGTGGGGGGAGGGGTTCCAGAGCCTGGGTGCTGAACAGTTGAATGATCGGGCACCCATGGTAGCCTACTGAGGCGTGATGTGGGGATAGATAGTAGTCCAGGAGAGGTGGAGCGGAGGGAGCGTGAGGGAGTGTATTCTTGGAGGAGGTCGCAGAGGTAAGTGGGGGCTAGATTGTGGAGAGCTTCCGCCGGGTGGCTCGTTCCGACCAATCAGAGGCTAATCGCAGCAACGCACTTCCGTCAGGCCAGACAAGTCCAGAGTAGACACTGCCCTTACCCAGACCCTCCCTGACCCTGCACTGAGTTTGTGTCTGTATTAGTCTAGACGGATTTCAGAAAAAAGGCCGAAATTTTGAGTTTTTGACCTTTTAATTTGCATATCAAAATGGCCACCAAATTGCCCATCTTGCACAGTCATTGGACCATTTCCCCCTGGTTTTTTTTTTGTAAGTAGGCAATCAAGATGAGGAAATTAAGTTTCTAGATAGATAGCCAACGGTCAGAGCAAGGATATAGTGGAGGCTCACTGCCTTTTTTATGCATATACATGCAAATGTACAACTTCTAAGGTGGAATTAAGCATAAAGACTGACAAATACACTGGAGCAAGACCATTTAAAATGTTGTAGGTCAACAACAGCACCTTGAAGTCGGCTCTGACCCGAACAGGGAGCCAACGAAGAGAGGCCAACACAGGGCTGATATGTTCATATCGGGACAGTCCAGTCAGCGTACGGACTGCTGCAGTTTGGACCAACTGCAGACCACGAAGGCTCTTTTTGGGCAGCCCTGATAAAAGCACATTACAATAGTCTGACCTGAAAGTCACAAAGGCATGAATCATTCATTTTTAATAATGTAAGAGTCTCTGCATCTTTCAGTAAGAGGATAGACCTGATCTCAGGGATTTTTCTGAGGTGAAAAAAGGCCACTGTTGTTGTCACCTCCTTTACATGTGACTTAAATGAAAGCGTCTGATCAAAGACAACTTTTACCTTAACATTTATAACACACAAAGGTTTAAAGTAGGACTATCTCAAATTCCAATACTTTATTCGGCCACTAGATGGGGCCAGTGGTGCAGCGTATCAGATATAAACATCCTTGTCCTCTTTACACAGCGAGCCATGGCTATATGTTGTGTACAGATAGTTGATGCTCCCCTGGACTTATTTATTGCATAGTTCAGTTTTTTTATTGCTATTACTGCTGTATTTGTGACAGTGCTACTTTAAGTCGCTCCACTGTCACGTCTCATCTAGTATGTGCAGCACACATGGACTTCTCTCTCTCTCTCTCTCTCTCAATTTCAATCAGCTTTATGACTGTATATACAATACTGCCAAAGTGTTACAACACTAGAACAAGAATACATGAATAAATTAATAATAATAATCATAAACAGAAGAAAACAGAACAAGTATCAGTTAGTTGACAGTGTAAATATCAGTTTGCAGGTAAAACCCAATCAGGAGCAGCTGCTCAGCTCTCTCTCACAGCCCCTCCCTCAGTGAAAGACAGAGCGGAGCAGCAGCGGCTTTAGGCTCAACACACACACACACACACAACACCGTGACACGGTATTACAAGGAAATGCATACGGTAGATAACCGTGGCATTTTTATACCGCTGCTTTTTACATCCCCATGCACAACAGGAATTCATTTATTTATTAAAAACACATAAAAAGGCCACTTTTCAATATGAGACTTTGGGCCCTATGTGTTTTATGATTACTGTACCTGCCATACATTTCTTACATAGCTTATAGCTTCTTTAAGTGGCTGACAACAAATGGCTGACAACAAAGACTGTCAGCCATTCGCAAAATATATACGTTGCACCTCACCTCCTGTTGTTACTCTATCAAAGCACCATTCAACCCCTCCTTCTGTACTGTTCCACATGTTTCTTCACTTTGCTTTCTGTCACCAACCGCGACAAACTCACACGCATCACAAACACAGCTGCTAAAATCATTGATCTCCCCACACCCAACCTCACAGAACTAAACAGAAAGCCCATCACCCACTTAGCAAACACCGTAGTACAAGACACCACTCACCCACTGCACCAACACCTCCCCCCACTTCCCTCAGGGCGAAGGTACACAACCCTCAAGTTCCCTCAGGACGAAGGTACACAACCCTCAAGTTCCCTCAGGACGAAGGTACACAACCCTCAAATTCAGGACGACTCACCTGGTCCCTGCAGCTGTAGCGGCCCTGAACAGCAGGCCGCGCTGTCTGTCTGTCTGCTATGACACTGTTGTCACGTATGTTGTCACTGTTGTTGTCTGTCTTGTGATGTACAATCGGGGTGAAAGTAAGCCGGTACGGTCCGGTACTGCGTACCACTAAAAGTTTCAGAGGCGGTACGCAGTACCAGGAAGATCATGAGAGAGATTTTTTAAAAAAGTAAAACATTTTATAAATCTAATTTCACATGAATTCCCTGTGGTTTGAAATTATTTCTGTGAAATTGTCTCGGTAATCATTATAACACATAGTGTTATGAGATCCCAACCTGATCAAAGACAGAGACATGATCTAGTTTCTGTGCCCTGGGACGTAACACCACCTGCAAGCAGCTGCAGTGTGCAGCTGTGCACCGCGGAACGTGCGCCGCTCGCTCACTGCTGCTGATTGAAGACTGAACCTTTTTTTCCGGTACCGTGAAACTTTGCCCTCAGCGCGTCGTGGCGAGTCCTGTCGAGACCGATGCGGACGTGACACGCGGGCCAGAGCACGCGCTGGGTCTCGGTGCGGCTACAGTCGAGCTCGCGGTCTGTTTATGTGAACGCGGCTCCAGCTGCTCGGTGTCGCCACAGCGCTGGTGTGTTTAGACCATAATACATCCATGATGGTTTGAAGCAGAGAAAAAACAAACGTGTGTCAAAACAAAACGGAGCTGAAAAATGAAAGTCAGTTTTGCACCAGTCTGTGGAAACAGCCTAAAGTGACTGAATGACAGCAACAGTTCTATCATTGAACTACTGGAAGATAAAAGTAATGACTACATGACTTTCCGTTTGTGTTGGGGCATATTTACCATTTTAACTCTGTTTTTACTTCATTGTTAAACCACAGTAGGCTAGAGCTTAAATACAAGTTTGATGAGAAACAGTTATTTATTTATTTATTAAATAAAGTAGCCAATTTAGAAGCACATGTTTTTTTCTTCTAATTAAATCGTGGTATTGTATATCGAGAATCGTGGAAATGTACTAGTATTGGTATCGGTATATAAGAAAGCTCCAGCCTCGATGGCGAGACCGCAGGCTGTTTGCAGGCTAGGATATGTTCTTTTTTATTTATTATGGGGATCAATACCTGACATTGTCCTGGGCCAGTGGTTAGAATGGTGGGGCCAGCGATCTTCAAAATTTCCTTTGTCTACCCCTGGCCCGGCCTTCGAAACGTGTACCACACGTTTAACGTTTGTTGCAAAATGTCCCAATTAAAATCAGTAATAATAATAATAATAATGCAGAGAAAAATAACTTTTGGTAATAGTACCGGCAAGAATTTAAAACTACTTTAACCCCTGTGTACAATGTGGTCCTCATTGTAACGTACAGTCAGTGAAGACAAATTTCCCCATGGGGACCAATAAATCAAAAGAAAAAAGAAACAGCCCGCACAACCTCGTTATGCTCCAAATACCAATACCAATACCAATACCAATACCAATCAATCAATCAATCAATCAATCAATCAATCAACCAATCAATCAATCAATCACATGTAACGTGTTAGAACACTATAAATGTTGTGTCTGCAGAACATGATCAGTTTGTACGTGTGAACATGAAGATATAATGTTGTGATGGTAAGTGAGATGAAGAGGTGAAGACTCCCTCAGTGTTTTCCTCTGTGGTTCTGAATGTGTCTCATGTCCCTCAGTCCTACCTGAGCTCCCCAGCAGCAGCAGCAGCAGCAGCAGCAGCAGCAGGTGATCCATGTCCATGTAGACGTCTGTCTTCATCTCTGTCTCCTCTCTGACTGCTGGACTCGTCCTCTGCTGCTCTGTTAACCTCAGCTTTTATCTCCTCATCATCTCATGTCACCACATCTTATTTAACATGGCATGACTTGTTATTTCCTGAAAGACGGTTTCACAGAAACACATCGGCTGCTTTATCAGGACATCAACTCAACTCAATGCACGCATATAGTTTATCTGCTGCATATTGAGTCACAGATCAGACCCTTTATTTTATTTTATTTTTTTTAACTTTATTTTTTCACGTTTTTTTGCACAAAACATAGGTAGCATCAGTATAATAGACAAAGATAGGTATGGCTACAATATGATGTGGCTAAATAGTACAAATGCTTGCCGAGTTGTGCCCTTATAAACACAAAAGAAACATCAAAAAGAAAAAGAAAAACCAAAAGCATATGCACATATACTGTACGTCTAAACACGTGTTATCTCGAGTACACATGTTCGCTTACAGCCATATGACTAAATAATCATCTTCATATTCATATACAAATGCACACATACATATGAACACTCGTGAACACAACATGGGGGAACCGTGGGTTGTGAGTAGGTCATATGTCACATACATTACAGCAGTATGATCATAGTCGTTCTTAAAAACCAGGATATACATAGCATTAAGGTTGATTATCACCTCTTCTTGTAATATAAGTGCTCCATTTTTCCCAGAGGGCATCACCTTTGTCCCTTTGTAATCTGAGACTAAACGTCAGTAGTTCCATTGTTTGGATGTCTTTAATTATGGCTACCCACTGATTAACTGTGGGAAGTTCTGTATTGAGCCACCTTCTTGTTATGGCTTTTTTGCTGGCAGCCATGAAGATTTTTAGGAGGTATCTGTCTTTTTTTGGTAATTCTGTGTCCATATTACCCAGGTAGAATGATAAACAAGTGAAATTAAAATTATACTGCAAGACCTCACTGATAGTACTTTGAACTCCTTGCCAGAAGGATTTAAGCATGGTACAACTCCAGAATATATGTGTATGATCTGCCATACTGTGTCCACATCCTCTCCAGCAAGTAGGTTGTTGTCCTGTCTGTTTAGACTTTTGCTTTGGTGTTATGAAGAATCGGATGCAGTTTTTCCAGGAAAAATCCCTCCATAGTTGTGAGGCTGTAGTAGTAATTTGTGTGTTAATTACATTTGTCCAGTCTTCTGAAGTAATTACGATTCCCAAATCTTTTTCCCATTTCGCCTTAATATAATTTGTTGAGTGACCTCTAAAATTCAAATTTCTTTCTGAATGTTAAGTTGTTTCACCAAGCCAAACCAGATTTCTATAGAGAATCTAACCCACTGGCTCTGGATATCATGTTTTTTAGCCTCTATTGGGCTGATCAGACCCTTTAATGAGGATTTAGACTCAGAGAAATCCAAATGTAAAACCCAGAGAGACAATGTAAGGGGGGGCTGAACTTGATAAGCTTTGCTTCCTTTGGCCCCTTCTCAAACTTCTCTTTTTTTTTCTAAAGTATTTTTTTGGCTTTTTCATGCCTTTTATTATTAGATAGGACAGTTCAGAGTGTGACAGGAAATGGGAGGCAGAGAGGGGGGGGGGGGGATGACACGCAGGATAGGGCCGTCCGACACGGGACTTGAACCGGGGCCGCCTGCAGCGAGGACTATAGCCTCTACACATGGGGCGGGTGCTCTACCAACTGAGCTAAACACCGCCCCAACCCCTTCTTTTGTTTCTTTCTACATATACAGTTTGTCTTTTGATGTGATTGTTTGAGACAAATAAAAAATCTAATCAAATCAGAGAGACTTCCACACAACCTGCTGCTGGTTTTTTGGGAGGGAAACATGGAGCTGCTGCTGTTGGAGTTTCTTTGTGGAAGAGTCTTAGCACCACTGTGAAAAAAAGTGAGTTCTGACTCTAAACCCAGAATTCTGAGTTTAAAGTCAGACTGAGCTCAAGCCGAGTGTCCCGGCTCATCTTACCCACGGAGAGCTGCAGCGAGCTCTGCAGACGAGCGCTGGACGGCCACGTCACTGCCGGTACCGGGAACTGTGACGGTGATGTTACCGGTACCGTCACCGCTGCTGGAACCGGTGATGTTACAGTTTTTCTCGATTGCTAAGACACATTTTTCGAAAGCTTCTCTCATTTTCTCTAAACTGTGAACACAAACCCCAATTTTCAAGCTACATTCAGAAAACCTCAGACTCTTCTTGCAAAACCAAACTTTCACCTCAAAACAGTTCAATCTGTGCCCAAAACTGAACTATGTTGTCAAATCGTGCCCCGAGTCAATCAAAATTAAAAACACTACTGAGCAGCCACTAAACACTACATAGAAAAATAGAAAACACAATGCTCAGCACATGAAGCTGTAGAAATAAATGTTTATCGTTCACTGTAGCTAAATGCATGTTTCAAAACAGAAAACCTGTGCATTTACACTGTAGCACTTCTCTCCTTCCCTTTCTTTCACCCTCCTCCCTCCCTCCCCACATCCATTTCATCCCCTTTTCTTTCCTTCTTCTTTTTTCTTCCCAGTTCATCCTTCCCTCATCCTTTCTTCCTTCACCCCATTGTCTCTCATCTTCTCCTCTTGCAAAACAAAAAACCTGTGCATTTAGCACTTGTATATAGTACAGTAAAAAAAAAAAAAAAAAAAGGACAAAAACCAGAAATCCTGTGCATTTTACAGTAGTACACGTAGCACTTGTACAGTACAAAAACAACCCGAAATCTTGTGCATTGAGCGCTTGTATGCAGTAAGCCTACGTAAAAATAAAGTACAAAAATATAGAAATGAGAAGTGCATAACTCAGCCACAGCATCATTTCTCTGTACTGGGTCAGGCCACAGGACTTCATCCTGAACTAGCTACAGTATATGTGCCCTCACATCATTGGACACAAGTGTGATCAATTTTGAGTTGTTGTGTTCAACCGGTGAAACTTGTGCTTTACTTGTGTTTGACTTTTGCCACCTGTGCTCAGCATTAAGCAACACAGGTGCATCACAATGAAAATGTGTTGGTAAGTTGTGTCTAAACAGGTGAAAAGTGCTGATGGTTTTGCCATAAGAGTGACTGATTCAATCAGTGGGTTCAGGCAACTGAGAATTTGGTTCAGACAACAGGGTTTAGTGTTTTAGCAATTGAGAAAAACTGTAATAAGAATAGTGCATAATGTGGGGTACCATAAGAATAGTGCATAATGTGGGGTACCATGAACATACCAATGTATTGTTTTTGAAATCAAGAGCATTGAAATTCAGAGATCTAGTGGACTGCAAAACTACACAATTTCTGTACAAAGCAAAGCACAATCTACTTTCAGGAAAAATCCCCAAAATGTTTGGGGAAAGAGAGGGAGGGTACAACCTAAGAGGGAGAGGGAAGTTAAAGCAACCTTTTGTGGAAGAGCCTGAGCTGGCTAGAGATAGTCAGGCTCACCTCCACACACAGCCTGGGCTCTGGAACCAACTCCTGGAGAGAGGTTGGACTCTCTTCCACTCTGGAGTCGCCCACGGTGAGAGGCAGCGAGCTGGTGTGGGCTTGTTCATAGCCCCCCAGCTCAGCTCCATGTGTTGGAGTTCTCCTCCAGCTCCATGTGTTGGAGTTCTCCTCCAGCTCAGCTCCACGTGTGAATATATACCACAATTAATTTCATGGAGACAGCATATGTGCATACTTTAAAGACTAATGCCAAAATGATGACAGTATGGGATCTCCTCAATCCCACTGACACGCCTTCCATGGAGGAAGCAGAGGCTGAGGATACAGAGGTTGATTCATTCATCACCCAAGCTGAAGTCACTGAGGTAGTTTAGAAGCTCCTCAGTGGCACCGGGGGTGGATGAGATCTGCCCTGAGTACCTCAAGTCTCTGGATGTTGCAGGGCTGTCGTGGCTGACACGCCTCTGCAGCATCGCGTGGCAGTCGGGGACAGTGCCTCTGGACTGGCAGACCGGGGTGGTGGTCCCTCTCTTCAAAAAGGGGGACCGGAGGGTGTGTTCCAACTACCGGGGGATCACACTCCTCAGCCTCCCGGGGAAAGTCTATTCCAGGGTGCTGGAGAGGAGAATTCGGCCGATAGTCGAACCTCGGATTCAGGAGGAACAATGCGGTTTTCGTCCTGGCCGTGGAACGCTGGACCAGCTCTACACCCTCCGCAGGGTGCTGAGGGCTCAGGGGAGTTTGGCCCGGGAACGCCTTGGGGTCCCCCCGGAAGAGCTGCAGGAAGTGTCCGGGGAGAGGGAAGTCTGGGGATCCCTGCTCCCACTGCTGCCCCGCGACCCAGACCCGGATGAAGCGGAAGAGAATGGATGGATGATGGTATTTGCACTCCCACTCTGTTATTTAAAGAGTTAGTGTGAGCGTAGTAGGGATGAAAAAGCACAGTGACAGTCTTCTCTTTCTCTCTCTCCCTTAAGTAGCGGATGCACTTCACCAGGATAGTTTTTAATGCTCAGAAGACATCCAAACTAACATCAACTTGCTGTGGCCGGCCATGTTTTCTGAGGTTGTGCAATGAAACGCATTTACCTTTGAAGTCGGGATGTCCAACTTGGATCTTTCCGAGTTCCGAGTGCAACGGAGCGCAGCATAAAGGTCCATGTTGGTGACCAGTTGGTGAATCACCAGTCCAGTTTTAGCCCTATTTTAACTCCACATGAATAATAGTGACACCGAAACAACAGTAATATAAAACACATACATGATCTCCTCTCAGAGGTTGAGCTGCTGCCTGTTGCTGAGCAACCCACATCAGATCCCTGTGGTTTCTGTCACCGTGACGACCTGATAACATCTGCTGCTGAAAAACCACTTTCCACGGAAATGTTTCTTTTCTTTTATCAGTTGCACTTGATGTGGCAACGTTGCAGCTCCTCAAACGATACGATCAGTGTCACACACACACACACACACACACACACACACACACGCACACACACACTCTTCTATCTGTATTACATGAACCCGCCGGTTGATTTTATGAGAAGTTGTATCTGTATCTGCTGTATCAATAAAAAAAAAGACGACAGTTTGTGTCTTGCATGTGTGTGTGTGTGTGTGTGTGTTGGACAGGAAGTACACAACCCATGTGTTTACAACCTTTTTTTTAGATTTTATTTTGTTGCCTTTTTTTTTACACTCGACCTTCTACGTCAATAAATCAGTTATTTACATGTTGTTTTGCCACGAAGCAGAATATCAACCCTGAGTCCTCTGAGTGTCCTCTGAGTCCTCTGAGTGTCCTTCAGCTGTGGACAGACAAACGTCCTCAGTTCACGGAGAAACTGCTGAAACTGAAGACGTCTCTGTCTTTGAAGACACTTCAGACGATTCGTCCATTTTCTTTCCAAACACAGTTTCCATGATGCAGCCGTTGAACTGGAGAGGACAGAAGAGACAGTCAGGACAGAAGAGACGGTCAGGACAGAAGAGACGGTCAGGACAGAAGAGACAGAAGAGACGGTCTGTGTCTTTTGTTTTCGTCGCCTATTGTGTCTTTAACTCTTTTGCGACCATTGACGAGTAAACTCACTGTGTGTGAATATGGTTCCTCTGATATGTAAAACTGTTTTAAACTAAAATCAAAACATAATGTTTTTTATAAACTGTGTGATCTTGGTTTTGTTTGAGTAATCGTTCTCCTTGAACGCTGCTCTGGGGACAGCGTGCAGCGCTGTGCGGCTGTCGGCTGCAGTGTTGCCACTTTCTCGCTGAATCTGGCGACTTTCCAAACCCTCTTGGTGACTTTTTTTTTGACAAAAGCGACCGACGACAAATCTGGCGACTTCCTCCGGTGCTGTTACAAACGTTTCTGGTTTGGAGACTCGGATCTGAAAGCCGGTTATCACTGCTGTTTTCATGGTGCAGCGGGGGCTGTGCAGCGGAGTGGGCGCTGTGCAGCGGGGCGGGTGCAGCAGAGCGGGTGCAGCGGGGGCTGTGCAGCGGGGGCTGTGTAGCGGGTGCAGCGGGGGCTGTGCAGCGGAGTGGGCGCTGTGCAGCGGGGGCTGTGACCGGCCGCCCCAGAGCACCCACCGCCGGCCAGTCACACAGCAGTGTCACAGAGCTGCTGCGCTGCGGCCAGAGACCCACACCGCTGCACCGCTGCACCGCTGCTCTCCACGCTGCCACAACCCTCAGATTTACCTACAAATATATTTATTTAGCCGTAGAAATGATTTGGGAGACGCCACACTGCAGAGTAGCGGTAAAATGAGCAGATTGCCACTTGACACAAAAGTGCGTTTTTCTCTGAAACTAGAGCGGGAGCTCCGTTTTTGGAGAAACCCAGCTCTCTTCTTCTACTTCGTACTCATGAACGAAACGGCGGAAAAACTCGCTGTTTTTTCGAGGAGCACGTTGGAAAGTCACTCTTCAACCACGTGAAAACCGTTTGTTTCTAGGTGATGTGCAGAGTTCGGTTCGACGTGATAAAAAGGTAAACAAACAGCCAAAAACATGTGGTCCTGAGCGGATGTGCTGAAGAATTAGTGTGGTCGCGAAAGTGTTAAAGTTTGGTTGTGTGAGAAAGGCCAGCAGCGCCTGGACTGCCGGAGGCGGAGGCTTTTATGTGATCCTATGAGCTGCAACACAAATTGCCATGAAATAAATTGAACCTTGAACACACACACACACACACACACACACACACACAGCAGCTGTCCTTATCCCTGTGTGTGTGTGTGTGTGTGTGGACGCTGCTGACCTGTTTGTTCATGAAGGCGTAGATCAGCGGGTTGTAGACACACGAGCTCTTGGAGAAGAACGCCGGGATGGTGACGAGTCGATAGTCTTTGTTCTCGTCAGACGAGTAGGCGAAGTAGAGCGCG
>NC_140929.1:60000-70000 GCF_045865225.1 Trachurus japonicus
CACAACACGCACCCCCTTCATGTGTGTTTATTTTATTTATTTTGCCTTTATTTAACCAGGTCCTAACGTTACGTACTAACCCTTTACGTACAGTATTTAACCAGGTCGGTCCCGTTGAGACACAACGAGGGAAAAGTTGCAACAATTACAAGACACAGAAATGACACAGCAACACAGATGAAGTGTGTGTATTTCTCTGGGAGGAGTTGTTCTATGGAACAGCTTAGATGTAGAGATTAAACTCAGCAAAAGTGTTCATCAATTTAAAAGTAAGTTTAGAAAAGGAGTTTGAAATGTGTAACAGAGAGGAGGAGGAGAGATACATGATGTAAACTGATGTGATGACTGTGGGGGGGGGGGGTTGTGTTAATGTTGTATGTGTGTTGTCTGGGGTTCTTCCATCCCCATTTCAAACAGTGTTGTTAGTGTCTGTTGTTGTTGTTGGTTATATGTTGTCCTGTGGATGTTCATGTTGTATGTGAGATATAATTGTTGTTTGGTTTGAAATAAATATGATCAATCAATCAATCAATCAATCAATCAATCAATCAATCAATCAATCAATCAATCAATCAATCAATCAATCAATCAATTAAAATACAAGACAGAAGCAACAGGATGAAGCTGCTCCACTTCCTCTCACACCAGTTGTGTGTTTGTGTTTGACTTGTGAAGACAGATCTGCAGACGTCGTGTTTGTTTTTGTTTTAACTTTATTTGTTCGACAGGGACAGTTTACATTAAAGGGATAGTTCACCCAAAATTGAAATTTCCGTCATTACCTCCACCCCCTCATGTGGACTAAGGGCTGGGAGAAGTTTCAGAGTCCTCCGTGGCTTCTCTGAGTTACAGGGGGTCTCGGCGTAGCAGTGCATGTCCATATGACGGTTGAGAAAGACACACCAAAAAACATCCAGATACCTCCATGCTGCTCGTCTGTAATGTCCCTCTGGTATTGAAGCCCCAACATGAGAAATTGTTCTGAAAAAAATTAAATAATTCTATATTTTAAGCTTGTTTGTAGCGGAAGCTCCCAGTGTCTCAGTTCACTGCTCTTCCTGGACCGGTGGAACAATTTCTCATGTCGGGGCTTCAATACAAGAGGGACATTACATACGAGCAGCATGGAGGTGTTTGGATGTTTTTTGGTGTGTCTTTTTGGACAAAGAAAAGTGAGCTCCGTTCTCAACCGTCATATGGACATGCAGTGCTGCACAGAGCCCCGCTGTGACTCAGAGAAGCCACGGAGGACTCTGAAACTTCTCCCAGCCCTTAGTCCACATGAGGGGGAGGAGATCATGAGGAAATTTCAATTTTGGGTGAACTATCCCTTTAATGAACATTTAAAAATGCACCCAGTTAGAGCCAAAAGGCTCATTTCTATTGGCCGTCCTCTGCCAGAAGCAGCACGGCAATGAGACTGAGAATAAAAATGTGAGTTTAATCATCACTGGAGCAACAATAAAAGAAACACCAGAAACATCTGACGTTTAACCTCCATCATGACACTAATTCATCCAGTTCATTCAGTCATGATAGAAATAAAGTTCATCATCAGTTTATTTCTCTAACCCTAACCCCCGTCCAGCAGGGTTAGGGTTAGAGCAGCAGCTCAGGATGTCTTCAACTGTCACTGGTTGATTATCACTGATTGATCCAATCTTCATATTAAACTCTAACTGACCCACCGAGCTGAAAGACCCTTAAACCATTAAAGGGTTAAAGATTAAAGCCATTAACAAACCTGGTAAACACGTTATCCTCTGAGCAGTTCAACTGGAAGCATGTAAACATTTAATTAACCACTTCATTACAGAATTAATCAATAATTCTACTCATTATTTACATGTTAGACTCAGCAGCAGCACAGACTTGTAGTTAATTAGATAACGATGCCAGTGAAACACAATGAGAGGTTTTATAATATATCATCATTTATTCTTATGATAGACATTGATACTTGAATTGATTCTGTGGCCTTGAGGCGTCTTCGTCTGAGCTGAGAACATTGATTCTTGTTGTAAACGATATAACTACTACAGTAGTAGTAGTAGGGTGAATTCGCCTAATGTGGGACATTTTTTGCAATTTAGACTTCTGGTCTATATTGCGATATGAAGCAAACACTTTCAATCTACATCCTGTACCATTCTGAAATCCTTAGGTTGTGATCTAATGGAATCCAAAGAGAAAATTCTGCACACTCCTAAAAGAAATACCATACATATTTCAACTCTGATTGCAAAGTTTTTTGCGGCAATCTCCGTTCCCTAATGTGGGACAGTCATGCTCCTAATGTGGGACAGTAAAAAGTCTGTTTAAAAGTCATCTTAATTTACATGATAAATGCCAGATTGCAAACCAGTGTTCAATAATATCACTTATTGTCCTAGTTCAGCTTCATCTTCTATAGTATTAATGGTTTTCTACCAATTGAGTGGTGGAGGTGACCTTTGACCCTTTGCTAAAGAGTGGACTTAGGGTCATTCCAGCCCTGGTCAACAACCGCCACCATCCTCAGTGATCCCCCTATATTCAGTAATGTCTCCCCTCATCCTGTCTTTTTTCCACTGGTTGAGTTCTCTTGCTTGATTCTTTTCCTTTCTTTTCCAATGTTTTCTTTCCCTGTTTTGTCTCATTGCCTTACTCTTCTTTTCCACTGTGATCTGAAATATATATCATTTAATTAATCAATAATGTGCTATCCTTTGATTACTTCTAAACTCAAACATTTTTCATGAACATTATCAAAAAAGACAAGATTTAGAAACAAGAAATAAAAAAATTCAGAGCCATTTACCCCTTTAACAGTATTATGACCACTTCCAGTTAATAAATATAATTTTCTTTTGTTGTAAAATATTCAAAACAATGCATTATAACAATAAAACCATGTAAACAACCATTGTTATTGTTCAACCTATTAGTTTTACCTGGAAAAGCACTGTCCCACATTAGGAAAAACCACCTGTCCCGCTTTAGGAAAGCATGTTTCCTAGGACAGTAGAAATGTTGATCAAAATTCTAAATATTGAGAATGGTTACACCATATTAAGATATATTTTAATGCATCAACATATTATAAACACATTTTGACAAAAAATTGCAATAATTTTGTTTTTTTTAATAAATTATGGCCTTAACATTATTTTTGTCCAAACCCTAAGTAAGTAGCATTTTGGTCTTCACACAGGGAGCCTCCGGTTTGAAGGCTGTCCCTCCCAAATCTATGATTGGACATTTGAGATGTCATGTGATTTTGATCATGCAATATCACAGCTTGTGTGAGTCCACATTTACATTAACTTTCTGTTGCTATAGGAACTAAGACCTACACTCATTTAAGCTCAAGTGTCCCACATTAGGCCAATTCACCCTAGTAGTAGTAGTAGTATACTGCAGTAAGGAAGCACTGACCAGTATCTGAACTCTTTATTATTCCAGTAAAACGTGGTGTTGCCTTCAGAGCAACTGGTCAGCAGGTAAAACCAGTTAAAGGTCTTTGTCTTGTGTCCATGTTATGGAGTTTTAATCCGGATGGCTCAGATTTACCTGACAATCCCCTAAATCCTCCAAACATCGGTTCAGAGGCAGATTAGACACACAAAGACCCCACGAGTCCCTCTAAACTGGTCTAAACTGGTCTAAACTGGTCTGAGATGACGGAGGATTAATCTGAGGATGAAGGATAGATCTCTGTTTAAAGGAGCCTCCTTCATCCTTCATCCTTCATCCTTCGTCTTCACTCTTCACTCCGTCTTCTCTTCGTCTTCACTTCGTCTTCTCTTCGTCTTCTCTTCGTCTTCACTTCGTCTTCTCTTCGTCTTCTCTTCGTCTTCTCTTCGTCTTCTCTTCGTCTTCACTTCCTCTTCTCTTCGTCTTCTCTTCGTCTTCTCTTCGTCTTCACTTCGTCTTCTCTTCGTCTTCTCTTCGTCTTCTCTTCGTCTTCACTTCGTCTTCTCTTCGTCTTCTCTTCGTCTTCTCTTCGTCTTCTCTTTGTCTTCACTTCCTCTTCACTTCGTCTTCTCTTTGTCTTCACTTCCTCTTCTCTTCGTCTTCTCTTCGTCTTCTCTTTGTCTTCTCTTTGTCTTCACTTCCTCTTCTCTTCGTCTTCACTTCGTCTTCTCTTCGTCTTCTCTTCGTCTTCTCTTTGTCTTCTCTTTGTCTTCACTTCCTCTTCTCTTCGTCTTCTCTTCGTCTTCTCTTCCTCTTCTCTTCGTCTTCTCTTCGTCTTCACTTCGTCTTCTCTTCGTCTTCTCTTCGTCTTCACTTCCTCTTCTCTTCCTCTTCTCTTCGTCTTCTCTTCGTCTTCCCCGGTCGACGGTCGGAGCAGAAGATTCAGGTATTTGTCTTCTATCGGTAATAATCAATGTTTCTTTTTGTCTTTCACTTCTTCACACCACAAGAGTTGTTTTGTGTTTGTTATGATGTTTATTATCAGTTCTCCATCTTCAGAGTTTGATCCGTCATGCGAGTTGATGATGATGATGATGATGATGATGAAGATGATGATGATGATGATGATGATGATGATGATGATGATGAAGATGATGATGATGACCCTCAGGACTGGGGCCGTATCGTAACCAGTCTGTGAGTCCGAGGAGCATGGGTATGATACGACCTCAGTCTGAAGGCGACTCGCTGCTGCTCCAATCAAACACTCACAGCTACAGGACTTTTATTTTGAAGGACTTCCTTCACAGCTACAGGACTTTTATTTTGAAGGACTTCCTGTTTGTCTTTGCTTCTTCTCTGTTCACTTTTGTTTCATTCTGGTAGAATCAGGCAGTCGTACAGGTGGACAAGTGGACAAGTGGACAGGTAAAGGACAAGTGGACAAGTGGACAGGTAAAGGACAAGTGGACAAGTGGACAGGAAAAGGACAAGTGGACAGGTAAAGGACAAGTGGACAAGTGGACAGGTAAAGGACAAGTGGACAAGTAGACAAGTGGAAAAAAAAAGGACAATGTACATTAATAACATCAGTTCTTTTCTCTTTTTAAGGAAGAGAAAAGAGGAAGCCCAACGTCAATGTAGCCTACCACCGCAGTCCTCTGGCAGTTTACATAGAGAAGATTTCATAACAATGAGACAGACAGGTAGCCTATAACAGGACAGACATAGAATCAGACACAATATTGACAGGTGAAATAAGACAGAACAATAAGAACTGGACACAGAGATCAGAGTAAAAGAAGTTCTAACAAACATTCACAACAGGCAACAAGAACAAGAAGTTATTTCACAGATACAACAGATGAGTGAAGACATGTGTCTGTGTCTGAAGGTTTGACTGAGGCTGAGGGACATTTAAGCCTTAACCCTACATTTACATTTACCCCCTGCTGTCCCTCTGCTGTCCCTCTGCTGCCCTCTGCTGTCAACAACACCAATAAAACACAAAAACCACCCTCCAGCTCAATATGTGCCCGGCGTGGAGTAATGGAGTAATTTAATTTAAGGTGATACATCGCCTTCACTTCTCAAAAGTAAAACTTTCTAAAATATCTCCAGATGTAGACCCTACCTGTAACCGCTGCCTCCCTAGCACACTCAATCTGATTCTTCTTCAGTGGAAGTCACCCCCCCCCCCCCCCCCGACCTGGACTCGATGGACAGGGCCGTTGCTAGGAATTCTGGGCCCCCTTAAAGAATACTAAAGTGGGCCCCTCCCCCTAACTTTTCCATTTTTTTTTTCTTAGACTACGTATGTATTATGGTTTTTTATTTAGCCTTCTTTGTTTTGATGCTAATGCAGCATTACACTGCAAAAACTCAAGTATCTTACCAAGAATATTTGTCTTATTTCTAGTCAAAATGTCATTTCTAGTCAAAACAAATCTCATTATACTTAAAATAAGACACATCATATTAAAAAGTAGCTTGTTTTTAGACACTTTTTACTTCTTTCAAGTAGATTTTCACTTGAAATAAGTAGAAAAATCTGATAGTGGAGCAAGTTTTTCTTTCTTATTACAAGCACAAAAAAACTTACTTTCATTGGCAGATTTCACTTTTCACTGGCAGAAGTGAAAATTTGTTTGAAACAAGTGAAAATTATCTAAAAACAAGTTAATTCTTAGGTAATGAGTCTTATTTTAAGTGGAAAGAGATTAGTTTTGACTAGAAATGAGACATTTGGACAAGAAATAAGACAAACATTCTTGGAAAGATGTTGAGTTTTTACAGTGTACTATGAGTATTAGTCAGGGTCTTATGCAGAATAAATCAGTCATACAAAGATTAGACTACTGGGGTTTGTTATGGGCCCCTAGAGTTATCATCACCTTTCTCCCCTATACAACGGCCCTGTCGATGGATGCAGGATGTGCTGCACCATCTCAGCCTTGAGAAACTGAGATTTACAGTGAATGGCTCCTTGGCCATGTTTTCAGAAGTCTGGCAGCCACTGATAGACTATATATCTATCTATCTATCTATCTATCTATATATCTATATATATAGATATATAGATATATATATATCAAAGACAAGCTCCTCCCTCCCCCATCTCATATGCACAACAGTTAACTCCTGTTTCTAACCCTCATTATCATTTATTTATTTTACTTCATTTCTTTTTCAATCCCACCTCAACTAAACCTCTGATGTTCCTGTAACTGCCTGTTCCTGTACTCTGTTGTTTTTCTCTGTTATGTTTTTTCTATGTCTGTTTGTTTAACAAAAACCAATAAAAATATGTTGGAAAAAAAAACAAAACCCAAAGAACTATGAGGAGACGCAGCAACACAAAGACTGTAAATAACAACAATACTCCAGATAAAACTCACTCAAAGCACCAAGAACATGGTCCAAACACACACACACACCGGCCACTAGGGGGCAGTAATTCACCTCCCAGCCACTAGGGGGCAGTAATTCACCTCCCAGCCACTAGGGGGCAGTAATTCTCCTCCCAGCCACTAGGGGGCAGTAATTCACCAGCAGACACACAGATAGCTCTGACTTCCTGGATCTATTTATGACATAGTTCAGTTTTTCTTATTGCTGTTACTGCTGATTTACACTAGTGCTGCTTTAAACATGAAAATATCATAAATATCAAACTGTCCATGGACCAAGTCAGACAGACTTTAACGTAGCTTCACTGAGCTTCTATATCTACTATAACATGATGTTTTATATTAAACTGGTTCTATATCTACTGTATAACATGATGTTTTATATTAAACTGGTTCTATATCTACTGTATAACATGATGTTTTATATTAAACTGGTTCTATATCTACTGTATAACATGATGTTTTATATTAAACTGGTTCTATATCTACTATAACATGATGTTTTATATTAAACTGGTTCTATATCTACTATAACATGATGTTTTATATTAAACTGGTTCTATATCTACTATAACATGATGTTTTATATTAAACTGGTTCTATATCTACTATAACATGATGTTTTATATTAAACTGGTTCTATATCTACTATAACATGATGTTTTATATTAAACTGGTTCTATATCTACTATAACATGATGTTTTATATTAAACTGGTTCTATATCGACTGTATAACATGATGTTTTATATTAAACTGGTTCTATATCTACTATAACATGATGTTTTATATTAAACTGGTTCTATATCTACTATAACATGATGTTTTATATTAAACTGGTTCTACATCTACTATAACATGATGTTTTATATTAAACTGGTTCTATATCTACTATAACATGATGTTTTATATTAAACTGGTTCTATATCTACTATAACATGATGTTTTATATTAAACTGGTTCTATATCTACTGTATAACATGATGTTTTATATTAAACTGGTTCTATATCTACTGTATAACATGATGTTTTATATTAAACTGGTTCTATATCTACTATAACATGATGTTTTATATTAAACTGGTTCTACATCTACTATAACATGATGTTTTATATTAAACTGGTTCTATATCTACTATAACATGATGTTTTATATTAAACTGGTTCTATATCTACTATAACATGATGTTTTATATTAAACTGGTTCTATACTATAACATGATGTTTTATATTAAACTGGTTCTATATCTACTATAACATGATGTTTTATATTAAACTGGTTCTATATCTACTATAACATGATGTTTTATATTAAACTGGTTCTATATCTACTATAACATGATGTTTTATATTAAACTGGTTCTATATCTACTGTATAACATGATGTTTTATATTAAACTGGTTCTATATCTACTGTATAACATGATGTTTTATATTAAACTGGTTCTATATCGACTGTATAACATGATGTTTTATATTAAACTGGTTCTATATCTACTATAACATGATGTTTTATATTAAACTGGTTCTATATCTACTATAACATGATGTTTTATATTAAACTGGGCCTAGTGCCGTGTATAAACACACCTCACTACTCAGCTTTTCAAATAATACACATTATTATAGGTACAGTAGTAGTAGTAGTAGTAGTAGTAATACAGTGAGTACTGAAACCGTGGTAACTGACACTAATGCCAATAGCAACAATACCTGTTAAATGCATCATAATCAAACAGTTAAAGTTATTTAGATGTTTTTATTTCTAACATAAATGTGGAAACTAAAAGATATTTAAAAAAAAACGTTTAAAAATGACTGTGAAAACTGTGTTAATGTTGTTATTTCCAGACTTTGTGCAGTAATATTCTTTAACATGGAGTTTGTTGTATTTCTCCTTTAACACACATTTTATTGTTTAGTTACATTTCACTTACAGCTCTGTTTACTATTTATATGTATATAAATATATTTAGGTACACATATATTTATATTTATATGTGTTTGAGTAAAATTAAAGCAGCAGTAAGGTGAATGTTTGTGTTAATCTAAGTCTTAAATAGTTGTATCTTCCGACAGCAATCACTTCTATAGAGTGTTTGGTCTGAAACACGGGTCTGTCAGTCACTCTGCTCTGCTCTGAGCCCAGGAGAAAACTTTCCTTGTATCCTACAACCTTTATCCAATGAGGAGAGAGAACGGCATAAAGGGGCAGTCCTCTCTGTGTGTGCAGCCAAGGGATGCGCGTGAATCAAGGGGGCAGTTGTCGGTCTGAGAAGTGAAGCTCACTTCCGCGTTCAACAAACTGCAATCCCCTCGGCTGTCGCTGGGGGCTGGCTCCAGAAGGGAGCAACTCCAATTGAGCCCCATGTTAAAATAGCTGATTTTACAGCTTAAAAAAACAGATTTACAGCCTGGTACATTTTAATTTTTTGGTCTCAACCGATAGTTTCTACCCCCGCACACACTCTGAGGGGGGTGAATTTTTTAAAAACTCTACCGTTTTACTATTATTAGGTTTAAAGTTCTGGCCAATTAGGGCGCGGAAACGTTGAGTTCCTTGAACGCACCTTAACAGTCCTCGTCCCTACGTCACCACATTCACGCCATAGACTGTAGAGAGAACGGCCGTAGCACCGTGACGTCAGCCATTGGTTTGGGGGAGTCTGTTTTGTGTCTCTACTAGTGATGCGCGGGCCGGGTTTTTTTCCAACCCGCGGGTCCCGCATCTATGAAGTATTTTGACCCGCCCCAGCCCGCCCCGCACCACCGCATCTATTTTCACAACCCGCCCCGACCCGCCCCGCTGCTATTAAACGTCAGACAGCGGCCTTTTTTACTTTGAAAGGGCAGACAGAGGTGCTGTGTTGCCGGTAGCTTGTCAGTGTGGACTGTGGAGCTCATGAGGAGTGGGAGAGTCACAGTGCAGCGTGTAGCAGCCGCGGTGGCCGCCGCCTCTCGTCCTCCCCAGTCCCTGCTCTCAGTGAAACCAACCCCGCTCTGCTGATGCGCCCAGCCGCCGTCTCATCCGGTTCCCTCACACCTCCGCCGGCTTTCCCGTCAACATCAGCGCGGCCCTGATAACACACTCTGGACTTCATCGTCAGTTTTTTTAATGACCCGCCCCGACCCGCACCGCAAATAAAGTAAAGATTTCTTGACCCGCACCGCCCCGCGGGCTGACCCGCGGGACCC
>NC_140929.1:75000-112500 GCF_045865225.1 Trachurus japonicus
AATTGCGCCATGAGAAAAAACTCTGTCCTCTACCTGTTTAAAACATCACGTTTCATGAAGAGAAATCAGCAGTTTGTTGTAAAACTATTGTAGAATAAAATTCAGAAGAATCTGTAAGCAGAAGGACTACAGGTGGCGTAGGTGACGTCACATTCTTCTGTTGCCGTGACAACAAACTGCTGGTTTCTCTTCATGAAACGTGATGTTTTAAACAGGTAGAGGACAGAGTTTTTTCTCATGGCACAATTCAATCGGATCACGAAATAAAACTTTCAGTCCCGTTCATTTGAATGGGGAGTTTTTCAGAGTTGAGTTCCCATGGCGCCGTTACTTCCTGCTTCTGCTTAGGCTCTCTATTGTTCTATGGAGCTGCTGTGTATGAACTGTGTGTTGAATAAAGTTTTGAATTGAATTGACTGTTTTTTTTAATTAATGTTTTTATTGTGGTTTTTCCATACAAATTGAACACATTACCAACAAACAAAAACAAACAAACATTGGCCACAGAAATCAAGAATATTCAGAGCCCACAACCTCCCTGGGAGTAACTGCATATAATTATATTATATATATATATGATATTATATTATATTATATAGGTGCGTTGTGCTCAGTCCATTATATTATATATATATATTATATTATATTATATTATATAGGTGTGTTGTGCTCAGTCCATTATATTATATATATATATTATATTATATTATATTATATAGGTGCGTTGTGGGAGGCTCAGTCCATTATATTATATATATATATATATATATATATATATATATATATATATATATATATATATATATATATATATATGATATTATATTATATTATATTATATAGGTGTGTTGTGCTCAGTCCATTATATTATATATATATATTATATTATATTATATTATATAGGTGCGTTGTGCTCAGTCCATTACAACTGACAGTGATGCAACATAAATGGAAAAAGGAAACACATGTTCATAAATCAAAAGATTTGAAATCTTTATGTAGAGATGCTTTTAACAAACATTTGTGAAAGTGCTCTCTTGTTGTTTTCCAGAGCTGTATATATATATATATATATATATTTTGTTATTGTGCGACACAGAAATTTCATACATACACATCAGTCTGCTACATCCATAGGAACAGAAAGAGAGACAATAAAGCAAAGCCAGAGGCCTAAAGTTACAAGTCACTTACAGAACATTTCTCCAGCAGCTACGTTTAGGCAGCTTTCTGGTTTGTTATGTGCTTGATTGTGGCAGCATAAAGGTGCAGTTCATTCTAACAATGTTCGGTTTGGATTTGGCCCATTTGTTTTTGTGGATGTGAAATTTCCCCAAATTCAAGATTAACTGACAGAAAACGCAAAAAGTCTTTGTCTCGGTCTTCATTCATAATAAATAAAGATATGTTTTTCCTGGAAACTGATCATTCTTCCTGTTGAACATCTTTCCAAAAAGAGCAGTTTCTATGTTGTTCTATGTTAACGCGGTGAAGTGGAAGTCCTGACGGGGCGGAACTGATTTCTCCGGCGCTTGTTTCCCGTCGGGACCGGGAGGAGGTTGCACGCGGGAAGCCAGTGCGAGATGGCGGTCGGCGCTCAGACCGTGTAGAGCTGATCCGGGTCCGTGGAGCTGTAGATCTTTCTGCCTTAGCGAGTGGGTCCTGCGGTTCGGAGGAGATGGAGAAGCCGAGCCTGAGCCTGGTGCTGGCGGCGGTGCAGGCGCTGTACCACGACCCCGACCCGGCGGGCAAGGAGCGCGCTTCGGCCTGGCTGGGGGAGCTGCAGCGCTCGGTAGGAGAGACGCTGCTAGAGCTGTTTTATATATCTGAGATGTTTTAGACCTGTATTTATATAAATAACTGTTTAATAATGATCTATAGCAGCTGGTCGCTTAGTAACCAGCTGGTCTAACTGCGCTCCACACGGAACAACACTACATATAAACACACACACATTCTCAGCCAGTCACAGTCATCCAGATCAGTCCGCGGCGCAGCTAGCATGGCGTTAGCATCACAGCTAACGGAGCTAGCATGGCGTTAGCATTAAATGAATGGATGAAAACACGGACATCGGTACCGGGGCTCGGCGCCGCCCGGACCAGAACCACGGTAACCATGGTGACCGTGGTTCTGGTCTGGTTCCCCGGGGGGCTCGGTTCTGTCCGCGTGTGAACCGGAAGCTGCGGTGTTCCGGTCTCTGGGGCTCGAACAGGCCCCATGCTAACGGCTAACAGGCTAGCATGCTAACAGGCTAACAGGCTAACAGGCTAATGTGATGCCACAGCAAAGTTTGGCCTGTGACGTCACCGGACCGGCCCCGGTGTGTGTGTGTGTGTGTGTGTGTGTGTGTGTGTGTGTGTGTGTGTGTGTGTGTGTGTGTGTGTGTGTCTCTGTGTGTCTCTGTGTGTGTGTGTGTGTGTGTGTGTGTGTGTGTCTGTGTGTGTGTGTGTGTGTGTGTGTGTGTGTGTGTGTGTGTGTGTGTGTGTGTGTGTGTGTGTGTGTGTGTGTGTGTGTGTGTGTGTGTGTGTGTCTCTGTGTGTGTGTGTGTGTGTGTGTGTGTGCGCGTGGCTCGGTGCCGCCGGTCCCGGTTCAAACGGAGATTAAAGTTCCGCTGATTCAGAGTTAAAGGGTTAGTTACCATAGTTACTGTAGTTACTGGACTGGACCGGACCAGAACCAGGGTCACGGTGACGTCACGTAGCGGCGCCGCCGGAGGGCGTGGCACGCGCCGGATTCGGACCTGGTCCCTGCTCCAGAACCAGCAGGAACTCTGGTTCTGGTCCTGGTTCTGGTCCAGACGTGTTTCCTGATGAGTCATGATTGGCTGAGAGTCTTGTGACATCAGCAGTCACTGTGTCTCAACCAGGAAGTAAACCTGTTGTCTGTTGTTGTTGTTGTTCTGATTGAATCCAGTTTGAGTCAGAGAAGAAAACAAACAGACTCAGACTCTGAGTTCAGTCCAGTCCGGTTCAGTTCGGTCCGGTCCAGTCTGGTTCAGGACCAGAACCAGCACCAGGTCTCGGTTTGTTGCCGTTGCCACCGGCTGCAACAGGTGTCATAGATGCTGTATATGACACCATAGATATATAACCATAACCCTAATAGATATGTAACTATAAGGGTTATGGTTAAATATCTATCTATATATATATATATATATATATATATATATATATATAGATATATAGATATATATATATATAGATATATAGATATATAGATATATATATATATATATATCTATATATATATATATCTCTATATCTCTATATAGGTGTCATATACAGCATCTATGACACCTGTGTATATATATATATATATATATATATATATATAAACAACCCAAAATGACTTGCTGCTGTTGTGCTTTTTATTTTTTGTAAATGTTTTTATTGCCTTACTGTGTTTTTATTGCGTGTATATAAAGTGATGAGCCCTGTCAAAGACACATTTCTGCTGCTACCCTTGGGGCAGACAATAAATTATCTATCTATCTATCTGTCTATCTGTCTATCTATCTATCTATCTATCTATCTATCTATCTATCTGTCTATCTGTCTATCTGTCTATCTATCTATCTATCTATCTATCTATCTATCTATCTATCTGTCTATCTGTCTATCTATCTATCTATCTATCTATCTATCTATCTATCTATCTATCTGTCTATCTGTCTATCTGTCTATCTATCTATTATAGATATATAACATTAACCCTTATAGATGTAAATACTGGCTTGACGCCTTCTGCTCCTCAGCGTCAACGCGGCGGCCATCTTGGTCAGGGGTTTCATAGACATGTAAACGTCAGTCAGACCTAGAACACGTTTCAGTGTATTTATGCATGTGGGTGTCTGAGTATAGAAGTGTATGTTTAATATAAAAATATATATATATTTGTTGTTGTATCATAAATATCTGGCTGACATTTATAACAGAATGGGTTGAATATCCAGTGAGTTATGGGATGTTAATGGTTGATAGACGTCTGATGCAGGAAGTAGACACGGCTTCACCTGACCAAGATGGCCGCCGCGCTGGACGGCAGCTACGTGTTGATAGTGTCTGTGACCAGGTGTAATGACATCACTTCCTGTCCCAGAGGGTAATGACATCACTTCCTGTCCCAGAGGGTAATGACATCACTTCCTGTGCAGATGTACGCGTGGGAGGTGTCCGACCAGCTGCTGCAGCTGAAGCAGGACGTGGAGTCGTGCTACTTCGCGGCTCAGACCATGAAGATGAAGATCCAGACGTCGTTCTACGAGCTTCCTCCAGAGACCCACAATGCACTGCGGGACTCGCTGCTGACGCACATCCAGAACCTCAAGGACCTGTCGCCCATCATCGTCACCCAGGTAACAGGCCGTGGTCGCCTAGGTAACACGCTGTCCTCGCCTAGTAACACGCCATCGTCACCTATAGTGCTGCACGATTTGATAAAAATGTGCGATTGCGATTATGGTGGAAAATATTGCGATTTGCGATTGCGATTGCGATATTGTAAGTTAATGCTGTGAGGAGTCTATTTGCTTGATTATCAAGCACAGCACAGGAAACTAGAAAATTTCCTCTCGGGAAATTTTGAATGGGCCACGGGAGCTACTGCGGGTTGTGCCATCTCTGTCAACATGGGAATCAAACCCACGATCTTAAGGTCAAGACAGAGCTGATCAGACAGACACATGATCATCTTTCTATAAGCACTGATATGGAGGAGCTGTAACCACATTAGGTTACCTGTGTGTGTGTGTGTGTGTGTGTGTGTGTGTGTGTGTGTGTGTGTGTGTGTGTGTGTGTGTGTGTGTGTGTGTGTGTGTGTGTGTGTGTGTGTGTGTGTGTGTGTGTGTGTGTGTGTGTGTGTGTGTGTGTGTGTGTGTGTGTAATCACATGAAGCTGGCTCTAGAGTCTGTGTGTGTGTGTGTGTGACTGACTTGACACATAGTTAGTTAGTAGCTGCATCCTGTGTCAGTCTGATTTAGCTGTGTCTGTGTTTATAAACATTTAAACGAGCGCCAGGTGGATTGTTTATGAAGTTAACGAGCCCTGGCCTGAGGATCAAAGAGGTTACCACGGCGATAGGGGCCCCCGCAGGCTGAGACAGACAGAAACGTGGAGAAAAACAGCCATTTTCTGCCTCTAAACCGGCCTCACAATTAGGCTTAGCATGACAAAACGGTAACTCCTATCAGAACAAAGCACAGATCAACGTTGCTCTAAGGACTTACTGAAAATTTCGGTACGATTTGGTGTTTCTACAGTAAATATTTTGGCGACGCTGGCAGTTTTAAAACATCAGGCCGTTCTGCTCCTCTCAGAAAATATTTGTATTGGACTCAATGAGGAGCAGGGACAGACGTGGCCGCACTCAGAGGCTGATTCTGTAAGTTCTGTAAGTCTCTCTGATATTTTGAGCACATGACATGAGAGATAACAAGTTTGTCTTACAAATTCTGAAAAAATTATGTCTGTAGAGTGTAAATTGTGGCCGTGGTGGCAATTTATCCAGAAAAAATACAGAATGTTTCTTCACTCTCTCCCACTCTAACCGATGATGTCACGCACTCTGACACGAACATTCCATGCAATACACACCCATTATAAACTCATAATTTCTCCAAAAATGATCATGGTCATTGATCAGGGATTGATCAAAAACTATATGACCTATCAAAACGTGGAGTAATACGACAATACACAAGACTTGTGTCTACTGTTTAAAGTTTAAATGGAGTCTCTAGGTGAAAGTATGCCTGAGCAGTAGACTTTTGTTAAACTCCAATGATTGGTCTTTTTCGGTCTTTTTTTTTCGCCCGTCCCATTGACTTACATGCAAAATTTTTGCGCAGTTTTTCGCGACTACGTTGCGAAAAATTCGTAAACTGTTGAGAAAAGTAATAGCACAGCGATCCCGATCAGGACGCACGTTTTGATATATAATATGTCCTGCAACTCTTCGAGTTGCAGGACTAGTAGCGAATCGAAAATCGTCCGGAAGAGGACGAAGAATAATAAGAAAAAATCCACACAATAACAGTAGTGCCCGGGCGAAGCCCGGGCACTGGTCCCTGCAGCTATTTCATAGCTGTTGGGACCAGTGCCCGGTGCGATTGCCCGTGGCCCTAATAAGAAGAAAAAATCCACACAATAACAGTAGTGCCCGGGCTTCGCCCGGGCACTGGTCCCTGCAGCTATTTCATAGCTGTTGGGACCAGTGCCCGGTGCGATTGCCCGTGGCCCTAATAAGAAGAAAAAATCCACACAATAACAGTAGTGCCCGGTGCGATTGCCCGTGGCCCTAATAACCATATTTTAGGAGTGTATTTCTCACATAATAAGTGTTTCCTTACAGTATCTTTGTATTAAATAAAAATAGGTAACTTTTTGTGCAGTTTCATAGTCTACTGCGATGCCATCATTTATTACAATGCCTTTCTCCCCCCTCCCTCCTCTCACAGCACACAGGTACACAGGTAACACAGAGACAGACACACACACGCACACACACACAACGGAGGAGAGGAGACGGCAAATGAGTGTGGCTGTTACCGTAAAATAAAAATAAGAAATAAATAAAACTGACAGTTAAAAGAAAACCAAACACCGGAGCTTTCTGGTCACATACCTCCTCGTTTTTTAAACGATGTTGCGGAGGAAAACACAGTTCGCTCCGTGACGCTGCAGCTCCACACCTGCTGTCACCACGGTGACGGTCCTGCAGCACACGGAGCGCTGTCTGCCAGCTGGGTGGTCACGTGATCAGACCTGCTGGTCACATGACTACTGACGGAGTCTGCTACGCTGCACGTTAGCGGCTCCGCTCCGCTACAGGAGTTAAAGTCCCGTTTACAGGAGTTAAAGTCCCGTTTACAGGAGTTAAAGTCCCGTTTACAGGAGTTAAAGTCCCGTTTACAGGCTCACGCGGCCGCACATTTAGACTTTAAATCGCTAATCGCACGGCGTGACATCGCGATTGTGATTAGATTAATCGTGCAGCACTAGTCACCTAGTAACACGCTATCGTCACCCAGGTAACAGGCCGCCGTCACCTAGGTAACACGGTGTCCTGGCCTAGTAACACGCTATCGTCACCTAGGTAACAGGGTGTAAATACATGGTCTGTTGGTTTATTCTGTTACTTCTAGTCACCGTGGTGACGTTCAGTCCCAGCAGCTACTGTTTATTAACTAGAAGATTAAATGTAAATCAACCTGAGACTTTCAGATGAAAACATGACATAGTATTATGGGCTGTAACAGAGGAGGGACCAAGATAAAGGTTCAGCTCAGGGCCCCGTGGAGGCTTGGACCGGCCCTGGTCTATTGATTATAGATTAGTTATCGATCCTATTGATTACAGGTTAGTTATCGATCAGGTTAGTTATCGATCCTATTGATTATAGGTTAGTTATCGATCCTATTGATTACGGGTTAGTTATTGATCCTATTGATTACAGGTTAGTTATTGATCAGGTTAGTTATTGATCCTATTGATTATAGGTTAGTTATCGATCCTATTGATTACAGGTTAGTTATCGATCAGGTTAGTTATTGATCCTATTGATTACAGGTTAGTTATTGATCCTATTGATTACAGGTTAGTTATCGATCAGGTTAGTTATTGATCCTATTGATTACAGGTTAGTTATTGATCCTATTGATTACAGGTTAGTTATTGATCCTATTGATTACAGGTTAGTTATTGATCAGGTTAGTTATTGATCCTATTGATTATAGGTTAGTTATCGATCCTATTGATTACAGGTTAGTTATCGATCAGGTTAGTTATTGATCCTATTGATTACAGGTTAGTTATTGATCCTATTGATTACAGGTTAGTTATAGATCCTATTGATTATAGGTTAGTTATCGATCCTATTGATTATAGGTTAGTTATCGATCCTATTGATTACAGGTTAGTTATCGATCCTATTGATTATAGGTTAGTTATCGATCCTATTGATTACAGGTTAGTTATTGATCCTATTGATTACAGGTTAGTTATTGATCCTATTGATTACAGGTTAGTTATTGATCCTATTGATTACAGGTTAGTTATTGATCCTATTGATTACAGGTTAGTTATTGATCCTATTGATTACAGGTTAGTTATCGATCAGGTTAGTTATTGATCCTATTGATTACAGGTTAGTTATTGATCCTATTGATTACAGGTTAGTTATTGATCCTATTGATTACAGGTTAGTTATCGATCAGGTTAGTTATTGATCCTATTGATTATAGGTTAGTTATCGATCCTATTGATTACAGGTTAGTTATCGATCAGGTTAGTTATTGATCCTATTGATTACAGGTTAGTTATTGATCCTATTGATTACAGGTTAGTTATTGATCCTATTGATTACAGGTTAGTTATTGATCCTATTGATTACAGGTTAGTTATTGATCAGGTTAGTTATTGATCCTATTGATTATAGGTTAGTTATCGATCCTATTGATTACAGGTTAGTTATCGATCAGGTTAGTTATTGATCCTATTGATTACAGGTTAGTTATTGATCCTATTGATTACAGGTTAGTTATAGATCCTATTGATTATAGGTTAGTTATCGATCCTATTGATTACAGGTTAGTTATCGATCAGGTTAGTTATTGATCCTATTGATTACAGGTTAGTTATTGATCCTATTGATTACAGGTTAGTTATTGATCCTATTGATTATAGGATAGTTATTGATCCTATTGATTATAGGTTAGTTATCGATCCTATTGATTACAGGTTAGTTATCGATCAGGTTAGTTATTGATCCTATTGATTACAGGTTAGTTATTGATCCTATTGATTACAGGTTAGTTATTGATCCTATTGATTATAGGTTAGTTATTGATCCTATTGATTACAGGTTAGTTATTGATCCTATTGGTTACAGGTTAGTTATTGATCCTATTGGTTACAGGTTAGTTATCGATCCTATTTATCGATCCTATAGATTACAGGTTAGTTATAGATCCTATTGATTACAGGTTAGTTATCGATACTATTGATTACAGGTTAGTTATTGATCCTATTGGTTACAGGTTAGTTATTGATCCTATTGGTTACAGGTTAGTTATCGATCCTATTTATCGATCCTATAGATTACAGGTTAGTTATAGATCCTATTGATTATAGGATAGTTATTGATCCTATTGATTATAGGTTAGTTATTGATCCTATTGATTATAGGTTAGTTATTGATCCTATTGATTATAGGTTAGTTATTGATCCTATTGGTTACAGGTTAGTTATCGATCCGATTGATTACAGGTTAGTTATTGATCCTATTGGTTACAGGTTAGTTATCGATCCGATTGATTACAGGTTAGTTATCGATCAGGTTAGTTATTGATCCTATTGATTACAGGTTAGTTATCGATCAGGTTAGTTATCGATCCTATTGATTACAGGTTAGTTATCGATCAGGTTAGTTATTGATCCTATTGATTACAGGTTAGTTATTGATCCTATTGATTACAGGTTAGTTATCGATCAGGTTAGTTATCGATCCTATTGATTACAGGTTAGTTATCGATCCTATTGATTACAGGTTAGTTATCGATCCTATTGATTACAGGTTAGTTATCGATCAGGTTAGTTATCGATCCTATTGATTACAGGTTAGTTATCGATCAGGTTAGTTATCGATCCTATTGATTACAGGTTAGTTATCGATCCTATTGATTACAGGTTAGTTATCGATCAGGTTAGTTATCGATCCTATTGGTTACAGGTTAGTTATCGATCAGGTTAGTTATTGATCCTATTGATTACAGGTTAGTTATTGATCCTATTGATTACAGGTTAGTTATTGATCCTATTGATTACAGGTTAGTTATTGATCCTATTGATTACAGGTTAGTTATCGATCCTATTGATTACAGGTTAGTTATCGATCTGATTGATTACAGGTTAGTTATCGATCAGGTTAGTTATCGATCCTATTGATTACAGGTTAGTTATCGATCCTATTGATTACAGGTTAGTTATCGATCAGGTTAGTTATCGATCCTATTGATTACAGGTTAGTTATTGATCCTATTGATTACAGGTTAATTATCGATCAGGTTAGTTATAGATCCTATTGATTATAGGTTAGTTATTGATCCTATTGATTACAGGTTAGTTATCGATCCTATTGATTACAGGTTAGTTACCGATCCTATTGATTACAGGTTAGTTATCGATCAGGTTAGTTATTGATCCTATTGATTATAGGTTAGTTATCGATCCTATTGATGATGGTTTTGTCGTTTCTCTGTTTCCATGTTTTTCTCATGTTTCTGAGTGTTTTACTCTCCTGGTGGCGGCTCTAATAAACTATTGATCTATTGATCAGTGTATTGGTTGTGATCAATAACTCTCTCTCTCCCCCCGTCAGCTGGCGTTGGCGATCGCCGACCTGGCGCTGCAGATGGCGTCGTGGAAAGGATGCGTTCACACGCTCATAGAAAAGTAGGAAAACACGACGTCAGAGTGGAAACACAATCAAACATGAAGGAGTGAAGGAGTGAGAGGGTTAACCCTAACCCTGTCTGTGTGTGTCTCTGTGTGTGTCTGTGTCTGTGTGTGTGTGTCTGTGTGTGTCTGTGTGTGTGTGTGTGTCTGTGTGTGTGTGTCTCTCTGTGTGTGTGTGTCTCTGTGTGTGTCTCTCTGTGTGTGTGTGTCAGGTACAACAACGACGTGAGTTCGATGCCGTTCCTCGTAGAGATTCTCACCGTTCTGCCGGAGGAAGTTCACAGCCGCTCGCTGCGGATCGGCTCCAACCGGCGGACGGAGATCATCGAGGACCTGGCGTACTACAGCGGCACCGTGGTCACGCTGCTGGTACGGGTCACTTCCTGTTTCACTCTTTCACTGTTTTAATGTTTTAAAGGACAATTCCGGGCAAATTCAGTTCAGGCTGTATGTTCCTAACATTTTAGGTCTAAAAGAAGGAATCTGCACTGCAAAAACTCAAAATCTTTCCAGGAATATTTGTCTTATTTCTTGTCAAAATGTCTCATTTCTAGTCAAAACTAATCTCTTTCTTCTTAAAATAAGACTCATCACCTAAAATGAACTTGTTTTTAGATCATTTTCACTTGTTTCAAACTAATTTTCACTTGAAATCAGTAGAAAAATCTGCCAGTGAAAGTAAGTTTTTTGTGTTTGTAATAAGAGAGAAAAACTTGCTCCACTATCAGATTCTTCTACTTATTTCAAGTGAAAATCTGCTTGAAAAAAGTAAAAAGATTCTTTAGTGAAACACTGACCACGTTTCCATGACAACGTTCACGTGCAGCTGATCTGAAACATTCAGAATAACCCTTTAACAACGACTAGTTCCTCAACATAAAGACCCAGATTCAGACTAACGCTCCTCTCCCTTATAGACGTCTACATGATTATTATGGGATACCAGATGTTCAGGTTGGACCAGAACTAGAGGCTGATGAACTGGTTGTTGCTGCTATTCTGGTTTTAAAGGAGTTATTAACATGTGAACGCAGCTCCAGCTGCTCGGCGTCGCCACGGCGTTTAGACCATAATACAGACCATAATACAGACCATAGTACAGACCATAATACAGACCGTAATACATCCATGGTGGTTTGGAGCAGAGCTGTAAAATGAAAGGATGAGTCTGTGGAAACGGCCTGAAAGTGAATGAATGAGAACAACAGTTAGAAGATAAAAGTAACGACTACGTGACTTTCCCTTTGTGTTGAGGCAGATTAACATTTTAACTCTGTTTTACTTCATCGTTAAACCACAGTGAAGCTTAAACTTTAACATTTTAACTCTGTTTTACTTCATCATCTTCATTAAACCACAGTGAAGCTTAAACTTTAACATTTTAACTCTGTTTTACTTCATCGTTAAACCACAGTGAAGCTCAAACTTTAACATTTTAACTCTTTTACTTCATCGTTAAACCACAGTGAAGCTTAAACTTTACCATTTTAACTCTTTTACTTCATCGTTAAACCACAGTGAAGCTTAAACTTTACCATTTTAACTCTTTTACTTCATCGTTAAACCACAGTGAAGCTTAAACTTTACCATTTTAACTCTTTTACTTCACCGTTAAACCACAGTGAAGCTTAAACTTTACCATTTTAACTCTGTTTTACTTCATCGTTAAACCACAGTGAAGCTTAAACTTTACCATTTTAACTCTGTTTTACTTCATCGTTAAACCACAGTGAAGCTTAAATACAAGTTTGATGATGTGAAACAGTTATTTATTTATTTATTAATTAAATAAAGTAGCCTAATGAATTAGAAGCACAAGTTTTTTTTCTTCTTAAATCGTGGTCGAATAAGTATCAAGAATCATGAAATTTACTAGTCTTGGTATCGGTATTTAAGAAAGCTGCAGCCTCGATGTCGGATGGTTTTATTTATTATGGGATGGATAGCTGACGTTGTCCTGTCTCACCTGTGAACTGATGAAGAGTTTCCTCTTCGCTCCAACAGTCTAAACTCTATAACCTTTAACAACAACTAGTTCCTCAACATGAAGAACAGAACTCTACTAACGCTCCTTATACGTGATTATTATGGGATACCAGACTAACGCTCCTTATACATGACTATTATGGGATACCAGATGTTCAGGTTGGACCAGAGAAACTAGAGGCTGATGAACTGGTTATAAAGGAGTTATTAACATGTGATGTCACAGCCGCTCTGACCTTTGACCTGAGCCACATTGCCAGACACACCTCAGTGGATGGCAGTCGGCTGACAAGGACTTTAACTTGTAATACAATAAAAGCAAAGTGTTAACTTAACGGCTCGGGGGCTTTCTTGTAAATTATATTCCTTAAATTAAAGAGTTTTACCACATTTTATTAGCTTGGTACCAGGTACTAGAATAGTTCCTGGTACCAGGTACTAGAATAGTTCCTGGTACCAGGTACTAGAATAGTTCCTGGTACCAGGTACTAGAATAGTACCTGGTACCAGGTACTAGAATAGTTCCTGGTACTAGGGCTGGAGGGAAAGCTCCATTAGACTGTGATCCTGACGGGTTGGATTCACAAACATCAGAGTGTTTCTTCATGGTGTGTGTGTGTCTCTCTGTGTGTGTGTGTGTGTGTGTGTGTGTGTGTGTGTGTCTCTCTGTGTGTGTGTGTGTGTGTGTCTCTCTCTGTGTGTGTGTGTGTGTGTGTGTGTGTGTCTCTCTGTGTGTGTGTGTGTCTCTCTGTGTGTGTGTGTGTCTCTCTGTGTGTGTGTGTGTGTGTGTGTGTGTGTGTCTCTCTGTGTGTCTCTGTGTGTGTGTGTCTCTCTGTGTGTGTGTGTGTGTGTGTGTGTGTGTGTCTCTGTGTGTGTGTGTCTCTGTGTGTCTCTCTGTGTGTGTGTGTGTGTCTCTAGGTGTCGTGTGTGGAGAAGACGGGGAACGATGAGAAGATGCTCATCAAGGTGTTTCGCTGTCTGGGCAGCTGGTTCAACCTGGGAGTTCTGGACTCAAACTTCATGGCTGGAAACCAGCTGCTGCTGGTTCTGTTCCAAGTGCTGGTGAGTCTGGAGGGGGAGGGGTGTGTGTCTGTGTGTAGGGGTGTGTGTGTGTAGGGGTGTGTGTCTGTGTGTAGGGGTGTGTGTCTGTAGGGGTGTGTGTCTGTAGGGGTGTGTGTAGGGGTGTGTGTGTGTCTGTGTGTAGGGGTGTGTGTCTGTAGGGGTGTGTGTCTGTGTGTAGGTCTGTAGGGGTGTGTGTCTGTGTGTAGGTGTGTGTGTAGGTGTGTGTGTGTGTCTCAGATGCAGGACAACATCCGGTCAATCCTCCCTCTCAGAGCTGCGTAGATAAACACCTGTGGAGTTCGTTACCACCAGAAATCAAATCCCCAACAGAACTACAGATGTTTAGTGCTGAAGTTAAACATCGGCTTCAGCAGCAGCAGAAATGTGAACATTAACTTCTCTCAAGTCACCGTCAATACAGCATTTTACTCATGTTTAATGTATTTAACTTGTGCAATGTCTTAATCTAAATGTTGTAGCTGAGTTTATTTATTCATGATACCTATTCACTGTATTAGTATTATTGCACTTGTTGTATTCAGCATCTTTGATCCTTCTTTAGCCTGACCAGGGACAAAGACGTCTTTATGCATATGTCTTTCATTCTTTGTGGCAATGTTGTATGTATCGTCCCTGTTAAATAAACATTAAAATAAATGACTAACGTGTCCCGTGTCCTGCAGCAGAGGGATGAAACCACCACCAACCTCCACGAGGCGGCGTCGGACTGCGTGTGCTCGGCGCTCTACGCCATCGAGAACGTCGACACCAACGTGGCTCTGGCTCTGCAGCTGTTCCAGGGCGTTCTCACGCTGGAGACGGCCTACCACATGGCGGTCGCACGGGAAGACCTCGACAAGTAAGACACACACACACACACACACACACGCAGACACACACACACACATACAGACACACACACACACACACACACACACACACACACACACACACACACACACACACACACACACACACACACGGGAACCGGTCTGCTCAGTCTGAATCCTTCACAGACAAACTGTTGAGTCGTTCAGCCAGAAACGGATAGAAACTTCCCTCAGTGGTCACCGTCGGGGCTACGCAGCAGAATATAATATACATTATATAATATAATATAATATAATATAATATAATTAAGCAATATAGTGTCTAAGGGGGTTGTAGTAGACGTGTTGAAGGCGACAGCAGCGCAGGGTTCCTATGCAAGTAGGGAAAAGTATGGAATTAGATTTTATACATTGCCAGGTCTGGAAATGTATGGAAAATGGAAACTATTGTATGGAAATATAGTTATCTTAATACTTATCTGGGTTTGGTCTTATCTTATTTGGGTTTTATTATATTGGATTATTTTGTATGCGCTATTGTACCTAGCTACAATACATTCAGAATAATGAAAACAAATGATTAATTGCATGATTTATTTACATGATACGTCACACACATCTATTTACTCATGTCACAGATTATTTAACATTTTTTTACTGAGAAGTCTGGAAAGAGTATGTAGGGACCCTGGTAGCGGTTCTAAAGAGAAGAAGATTTTGGCGACGGTTGTGTTCGTTAGTTCAGTAACCACGACGACGACGACAGGATTCGACTTGAGACACAAACTGTAGAAACTCACTACCGACGTAAAACAGAGTCGATAATAAACTACATGAAGGATTCACACTGACACTCGGCTTTAGTGACGGTGTTGTTGATGGCAGTGGGCGTGGCCTATGGGGGCGTGGCCTATGGTGGGTGGGTCCCCGAGTGGGCGTGGCCAATTGGGGGCGTGCCCCCGAGTGGGCGTGGCCTATGGGGGCGACTTTTTTCAGCCTGTTGAAGTTGTGAAATGAGAGCAGCTCATTAGCCTTGATCACCTGGGGCTCCTGTACTGATGACGTTATCACGTCGTTGGCGCCTGACGCCTGTTCACACTTCACTGATAAACATGGCGGAGCAAAAGGCTGCGAGTGCGACTCATGGATCTATTATAATCCATCCATGGTGCGACTGGACCATAGATACTCTACAGACTCATGGATCTATTATAATACATCCATGGTGCGACCATAGATACTCTACAGACTCATGGATCTATTATAATACATCCATGGTGCGACTGGACCATAGATACTCTACAGACTCATGGATCTATTATAATACATCCATGGTGCGACCATAGATACTCTACAGACTCATGGATCTATTATAATACATCCATGGTGCGACCATAGATACTCTACAGACTCATGGATCTATTATAATACATCCATGGTGCGACCATAGATACTCTACAGACTCATGGATCTATTATAATACATCCATGGTGCGACCATAGATACTCTACAGACTCATGGATCTATTATAATACATCCATGGTGTGACCATAGATACTCTACAGACTCATGGATCTATTATAATACATCCATGGTGCGACCATAGATACTCTACAGACTCATGGATCTATTATAATACATCCATGGTGCGACCGGACCATAGATACTCTACAGACTCATGGATCTATTATAATACATCCATGGTGCGACCATAGATACTCTACAGACTCATGGATCTATTATAATACATCCACGGTGCGACCATAGATACTCTACAGACTCATGGATCTATTATAATACATCCATGGTGCGACCATAGATACTCTACAGACTCATGGATCTATTATAATACATCCATGGTGCGACCGTAGATACTCTACACACTCATGGATCTATTATAATACATCCATGGTGCGACCATAGATACTCTACAGACTCATGGATCTATTATAATACATCCATGGTGCGACTGGACCATAGATACTCTACACACTCATGGATCTATTATAATACATCCATGGTGCGACCATAGATACTCTACAGACTCATGGATCTATTATAATCCATCCATGGTGCGACCATAGATACTCTACAGACTCATGGATCTATTATAATCCATCCATGGTGCGACCATAGATACTCTACAGACTCATGGATCTATTATAATACATCCATGGTGCGACCATAGATACTCTACAGACTCATGGATCTATTATAATACATCCATGGTGCGACCATAGTTACTCTACAGACTCATGGATCTATTATAATACATCCATGGTGCGACTGGACCATAGATACTCTACAGACTCATGGATCTATTATAATACATCCATGGTGCGACCATAGATACTCTACAGACTCATGGATCTATTATAATACATCCATGGTGCGACTGGACCATAGATACTCTACAGACTCATGGATCTATTATAATCCATCCATGGTGCGACCGGACCATAGATACTCTACAGACTCATGGATCTATTATAATACATCCATGGTGCGACTGGACCATAGATACTCTACAGACTCATGGATCTATTATAATACATCCATGGTGCGACCATAGATACTCTACAGACTCATGGATCTATTATAATACATCCATGGTGCGACCGGACCATAGATACTCTACAGACTCATGGATCTATTATAATACATCCATGGTGCGACCGGACCATAGATACTCTACAAACCACGGAGGGAGAAGTTGAAATATTCAGTGTTTCCTCTACATTCATTTAAGAGAGGCGGGACGTTTTTTTTTCCTTCTGAATTGTCGCAAATAGGCTACACCACCGCCGCATGTCATCCGTCCATTCATCTCCGCATAGCGCTGTTTCTTATTGACACACACACACACACACACACAGAAGCATGCATGAAAGCAGTGAAAGCGAAACCCCCCCCCCCCCCCGTCGGACAGTCCGGTCGCTTAATAAACAAACGAAGTTCGAATATGATTTTTTGGGCAAATGTCAAAGCCCTAGTCCTGAGTGTGTGTCCCGTGTGTGCGTGTCCTGAGTGTGTGTCCCGTGTGGGCGTGTCCCGTGGGGGCGTGGCCTGTGTGCTGACGTGTGTGTGGTTGTGTGGTTGTGTGGTTGTGTGGTTGTGTGGTTGCAGAGTGCTGAACTACTGCCGCATCTTCACGGAGCTGTGTGAGACGTTCCTGGAGACGACGGTCCGCAGCCCGGGCCAGGGGATGGGAGACCTGAGGACGCTGGAGCTGCTGCTCATCTGTGCAGGACATCCACAGTACGAGGTGAGGCCCGGAGCAAGACATCCCATCATGCACCGGGGTCACGGAGCGCCGTTACCACAGCGACCCAGAGCCACCGGTTACCACAGCAACCCAGAGCCACCGGTTACCACAGCAACCCAGAGCCACCGGTGTAGCTACCAAATAAATGCAGTAGTGACACGTTGTGAACGTTGATTCAAACTATGTGGGTTTGATTGAACATCTTTGATGCTTAAATATATATATTACCGCTTAATATATTGCTTTACTCCTCTTTTTATGGTGGTACATAAAACACCTGTAGGTCTGTGCTACACCGGCCAGTGAGTCACTATATTGAATTCACTATAGTGAGTAGGGAGGAGGTTTAGGACACGACCCTGGTCTGAGTCTGACCCCGCTCTCTGCTCTGCTCTGGCTTCTGGTTCTTCCTCGGCGACAAATGAAGTATTTCTGTCTGTATGTACCTGTTCCTCGGGGACCAATGAAGTATTTATGTGGGTATGTACTGTGTGTTCTGGTTCCGGTGCAGGTGATGAAGTATTTATGTGGGTATGTACTGTGTGTTCTGGTTCCGGTGCAGGTGGTGGAGATCTCCTTTAACTTCTGGTACCGACTGGGGGAACATCTGTACAAGATCAACGACGCGGCGCTGCACTCCATCTTCAGACCGTACATCCAGCGGCTGCTGCACTGCCTGGCCCGCCACTGTCAGCTGGACCCCGACCACGTAAGAGACCGACCGGTTTGATCCGGTTCAGACCTGGTTCAGACCGGTTCAGACCTGGTTCAGACCGGTTCAGACCGGTTCAGACCGGATCAGACCTGGTTCAGACCGGTTCAGACCGGATCAGACCGGTTCAGACCGGTTCAGACCGGTTCAGACCCGGTTCAGACCTGGTTCAGACCGGTTCAAACCTGGTTCAGACCGGATCAAACCCGGTTCTGTATGAGAGAGTGAAACGCGGAGACCAACGTGTTGACCTTTGACCCTCAGGAGGGAATCCCCGAGGACACGGACGACTTCGGAGAGTTCAGGATGAGGGTGTCGGACCTGGTCAAAGACGTCATCTTCCTGGTCGGGTCCATGGAGTGTTTCTCTCAGGTAACACACACACACACACACACACACACACACACACACACACACACACACACACACACTATATATATATATATATGGACACAAGCTGTGTTTGTCTGTGAAGGAAACCCTAACCCCTAAAAGCAGCACATCAGTGCAGCTGCTTTCAAAGAGTTCATTCTCACTAACAAGAGTTAAAAGCTCCTTACATTCATTTACAAACTATTAGAGTCATTCATTGATGTGGAGAATAAGACATTTACTCTGACTCTGACTTTGACTTACAGTACATTTAAAAACATGTACTTTTGGATACTTAAAGCAGATATCATCGGCACGGCCGTTTCGGCTAATGCTGTGTTCAAGGCAGGCTTTTGAAACCGTAAGTTACAGCTTCAAGTCACAACTACGACTTGGTAGCGTTCCAGGTAACCCGTAGCTCGTGTTTTTACCGTCCTGTTGTCTGTGAAAGTTCCCTATAACGGCCACTCGTAACTTCCGACCCGTGAACTCGTACCAGATCGAACTGGTATGACTTCACAGGAAGGAAAAACACAAAGTACGAGTTTCCTTGAACGCACCATGAGTTAGCAGCCCCCGCCCTTGTCAGGCATCAATTGGTCCTCGTGCTACGTCACCACATTCACGCGCATCCCTTGGCTGCACACACAGCCCTTCATGCCGTTCTCTCCCCTCATTGGATAACACTTGTATCCCACAAGGAAAATTTTCTCCTCGGGTTACAGCAGAGCAGAGTGACGGAGAGACTCGTGTTTAGGCTGAAATACTTCATGTAAGTGATTGCTGACGGAAAATAGGACTATTTAGGACTTATATTAACAAAAACATTCCACTGATATCTGCTTTAAGTACCTTTAGAAGCAAGTACTTTTTTACTCTTACTGCAGTAACATGTGGACTGAGCTACTTTTACTGGTAACAGAGTAAATGTATATGTGTATATATATATCTATGTGTAGGTGTAATGTGACTTCTCTGGGTTGTAGTTGTACTCGACGCTGAAGGACGGGAATCCTCCCTGGGAGGTGACCGAGGCCGTTCTCTTCATCATGGCCGCCATCGCCAAGAGCGTCGACCCGTGAGTAACCGTGGAAACCGGCAGGAAACGGGACCTTTCAGTCGTCATGGTGACCTTGTTGTTTGGTCGTCATGGTGACCTTGTTGTCCCTGTGTTTCCCCTCAGGGAGAACAACCCCACGCTGTCCGAGGTGCTGCAGCAGGTGGTGCTGCTTCCTGAGAGCGTGCACATGGCGGTCCGCTACACGAGCATCGAGCTGGTCGGAGAGATGAGCGAGGTCGTCGACCGCAACCCGCGCTTCCTCGGTACGAGCTCCGACCGCATCACAGCGTTGTCAGGGAAACCGCAGCTCTTTTTTTAAAACTTTTTATTAAGTTTTCAATTCTTTTTTCAACAAACAATGAAACATAAAAACACAATCATATAGAACAGACAGGTATTAGACATAGACATGTGTATATATAGACATAGACATAGGTCATACATTAGAGCTAATACATTAGAGCTAACACATTAGAGCTAATACATTAGAGCTAACACATTAGAGCTAATACATTAGAGCTAATACATTAGAGCTAATACATTAGAGCTAACACATTAGAGCTAACACATTAGAGCTAATACATTAGAGCTAACACATTAGAGCTAATACATTAGAGCTAACACATTAGAGCTAACACATTAGAGCTAATACATTAGAGCTAATGGAGTTATCGTTCACACAGACAATGAGTTACACGTTAGAGAATATGAAGTCCACTTTTCCCAGTTCTTGGTAAACTGTTCAGCTCGTGGTCTCAGGGTGAAGGTCAGTTTTTCCATTCACTGTATTTCGTTAACAATGGTGATAAAGTCACTGTCTGCAGCCATTTCTGTTTAATGGCCTTCTTGCTTGCAGCCAAAAGCACTTTGTAAAGATAGATTGTTGTCTTGAGCCATAAGACCAGCTGGGTATTAACCAGGTATAACGTGATGAAAGAAAAATCAACTTTTAAACCAAGGATTGACTGAATTTCTCCAGCAAGTTCTTGCCAATATGGTTGGATAAGAGGGCAAGCCCCGAATATATGGAAGTGATCGGCCGTTGTCTGACCACATGCTGTTTAGATTTCAGTCTAACTCGGTTTGTTTCCTTCAGACCCGGTGCTGAACTACCTGATGAAGGGGTCTAACCTGGTTTGTTTCCTTTAGACCCGGTGCTGAACTACCTGATGAAGGGGTCTAACCTGGTTTATTTCCTTTAGACCCGGTGCTGAACTACCTGATGAAGGGGTCTAACCTGGTTTGTTTCCTTTAGACCCGGTGCTGAACTACCTGATGAAGGGGTCTAACCTGGTTTGTTTCCTTTAGACCCGGTGCTGAACTACCTGATGAAGGGGTCTAACCTGGTTTATTTCCTTTAGACCCGGTGCTGAACTACCTGATGAAGGGGTCTAACCTGGTTTGTTTCCTTTAGACCCGGTGCTGAACTACCTGATGAAGGGGTCTAACCTGGTTTATTTCCTTTAGACCCGGTGCTGAACTACCTGATGAAGGGGTCTAACCTGGTTTATTGTTTCAGACCCGGTGCTGAACTACCTGATGAAGGGGTCTAACCTGGTTTATTGTTTCAGACCCGGTGCTGAACTACCTGATGAAGGGGTCTAACCTGGTTTATTTCCTTTAGACCCGGTGCTGAACTACCTGATGAAGGGGTCTAACCTGGTTTATTGTTTCAGACCCGGTGCTGAACTACCTGATGAAGGGGTCTAACCTGGTTTATTGTTTCATTAGACCCGGTGCTGAACTACCTGATGAAGGGGTCTAACCTGGTTTATTGTTTCCTTTAGACCCGGTGCTGAACTACCTGATGAAGGGGTCTAACCTGGTTTATTTCCTTTAGACCCGGTGCTGAACTACCTGATGAAGGGGTCTAACCTGGTTTATTGTTTCAGACCCGGTGCTGAACTACCTGATGAAGGGGTCTAACCTGGTTTGTTTCCTTTAGACCCGGTGCTGAACTACCTGATGAAGGGGTCTAACCTGGTTTGTTTCCTTTAGACCCGGTGCTGAACTACCTGATGAAGGGGTCTAACCTGGTTTATTTCCTTTAGACCCGGTGCTGAACTACCTGATGAAGGGGTCTAACCTGGTTTGTTTCCTTTAGACCCGGTGCTGAACTACCTGATGAAGGGGTCTAACCTGGTTTGTTTCCTTTAGACCCGGTGCTGAACTACCTGATGAAGGGGTCTAACCTGGTTTATTTCCTTTAGACCCGGTGCTGAACTACCTGATGAAGGGGTCTAACCTGGTTTGTTTCCTTTAGACCCGGTGCTGAACTACCTGATGAAGGGGTCTAACCTGGTTTATTTCCTTTAGACCCGGTGCTGAACTACCTGATGAAGGGGTCTAACCTGGTTTATTGTTTCAGACCCGGTGCTGAACTACCTGATGAAGGGGTCTAACCTGGTTTATTGTTTCAGACCCGGTGCTGAACTACCTGATGAAGGGGTCTAACCTGGTTTATTTCCTTTAGACCCGGTGCTGAACTACCTGATGAAGGGGTCTAACCTGGTTTATTGTTTCAGACCCGGTGCTGAACTACCTGATGAAGGGGTCTAACCTGGTTTATTGTTTCATTAGACCCGGTGCTGAACTACCTGATGAAGGGGTCTAACCTGGTTTATTGTTTCCTTTAGACCCGGTGCTGAACTACCTGATGAAGGGGTCTAACCTGGTTTGTTTCCTTTAGACCCGGTGCTGAACTACCTGATGAAGGGGTCTAACCTGGTTTGTTTCCTTTAGACCCGGTGCTGAACTACCTGATGAAGGGGTCTAACCTGGTTTATTGTTTCAGACCCGGTGCTGAACTACCTGATGAAGGGGTCTAACCTGGTTTATTTCCTTTAGACCCGGTGCTGAACTACCTGATGAAGGGGTCTAACCTGGTTTGTTTCCTTTAGACCCGGTGCTGAACTACCTGATGAAGGGGTCTAACCTGGTTTGTTTCCTTTAGACCCGGTGCTGAACTACCTGATGAAGGGGTCTAACCTGGTTTATTTCCTTCAGACCCGGTGCTGAACTACCTGATGAAGGGGTCTAACCTGGTTTGTTTCCTTTAGACCCGGTGCTGAACTACCTGATGAAGGGGTCTAACCTGGTTTATTTCCTTTAGACCCGGTGCTGAACTACCTGATGAAGGGGTCTAACCTGGTTTATTGTTTCAGACCCGGTGCTGAACTACCTGATGAAGGGGTCTAACCTGGTTTATTGTTTCAGACCCGGTGCTGAACTACCTGATGAAGGGGTCTAACCTGGTTTATTGTTTCCTTTAGACCCGGTGCTGAACTACCTGATGAAGGGGTCTAACCTGGTTTGTTGTTTCAGACCCGGTGCTGAACTACCTGATGAAGGGGTCTAACCTGGTTTATTGTTTCCTTTAGACCCGGTGCTGAACTACCTGATGAAGGGGTCTAACCTGGTTTGTGTTTCAGACCCGGTGCTGAACTACCTGATGAAGGGGTCTAACCTGGTTTATTGTTTCATTAGACCCGGTGCTGAACTACCTGATGAAGGGGTCTAACCTGGTTTGTTTCCTTTAGACCCGGTGCTGAACTACCTGATGAAGGGCCTGAGGGAGAAGCCTTTGGCCTCGGCGGCAGCGAAGGCGATCCACAACATCTGCTCCGTGTGCAGAGACCACATGGCTCAACACTTCCAGGGGCTGCTGGACATCGCCAGAGCGCTGGACTCCTTCGCTCTGTCCACCGAGGCCGCGGTCGGCCTGCTCAAAGGTGAGGCTGACCACCTAACCCTGTCATCACCCTAACCCTGTCATCACCCTCACCCTGTCATCACCCTAACCCTGTCATCACCCTAACCCTGTCATCACCCTAACCCTGTCATCACCCTAACCCTGTCATCACCCTAACCCTGTCATCAGGGCTGATCACCCTAACCCTGTCATCACCCTAACCCTGTCATCACCCTAACCCTGTCATCACCCTAACCCTGTCATCACCCTAACCCTGTCATCACCCTAACCCTGTCATCAGGGTCAGGGTTAGGGTGGGGCTGCTCAAAGGTGAGGCTGACCGTGATGTCATCAGGTGCATCTTTAGCTCTAGTCAGCTCAGAGTGGGCGGAGCCTGTTAGAGGTTTGTTCTCACCTGGTACAGGTGTGTTAGAGGTATATTTACAGGTATATTTACAGGTATATTTACAGGTGTATTTACAGGTATTTTACAGGTGTGTTACAGGTATTTTACAGGTGTGTTAGAGGTATGTTACAGGTGTGTTACAGGTATGTTAGAGGTACATTTACAGGTATATTTACAGGTGTTTTACAGATGTTTTACAGGTGTATTTACAGGTGTATTTACAGGTATTTTACAGGTGTATTTACAGGTGTTTTACAGGTGTGTTAGAGGTGTATTACAGGTATTTTACAGGTATATTTACAGGTGTTTTACAGATGTTTTACAGGTATATTTACAGGTGTATTTACAGGTATTTTACAGGTGTATTTACAGGTGTTTTACAGGTGTGTTAGAGGTGTATTTACAGGTGTTTTACAGGTGTGTTAGAGGTGTATTTACAGGTGTTTTACAGGTGTGTTAGAGGTGTATTACAGGTATTTTACAGGTATATTTACAGGTGTTTTACAGGTATATTTACAGGTGTATTTACAGGTATTTTACAGGTGTATTTACAGGTATTTTACAGGTGTGTTAGAGGTGTGTTACAGGTATTTTACAGGTATATTTACAGGTGTATTTACAGGTATTTTACAGGTGTATTTACAGGTGTTTTACAGGTGTGTTAGAGGTGTATTTACAGGTGTTTTACAGGTGTGTTACAGGTATTTTACAGGTGTGTTAGAGGTATGTTACAGGTGTGTTACAGGTGTGTTACAGGTATGTTAGAGGTATATTTACAGGTGTTTTACAGATGTTTTACAGGTGTATTTACAGGTGTGTTACAGGTGTGTTACAGGTGTGTTAGAGGTGTATTTACAGGTATTTTACAGGTGTATTTACAGGTGTGTCCTCCCCCGTATACAGGTACAGCGCTGGTCCTGGCTCGTCTTCCCCTGGAGAAGATCGCTGAGTGTCTCTCTGACCTCTGTGCTGTGCAGGTGTTGGCTCTGAAGAAGGTGAGTCACCTGGTCACCATGGTTACCACCTGTCCACCTGTCTGTCGTGTTGTCGTTGTCGTGGAAACTAAACGTTCACGTTGATGTTTCAGCTTCTGACGGGAGAATCTACCAACGGTAAATCAGCTGATCCGACCGTGTGGCTCGACCGGCTGGCCGTCATCTTCAGGTACACACACACACACCTGAACACACACACACACCTGAACACACACACACACACACACCTGAACACACACACACACACCTGAACACACACACACACACACACCTGAACACACACACCTGAACACACACACACACACACACACTAGGGGTTGCACAGACTAGTCGACTAATCGACTAGTCGACTTTACTGCTCCACAATGACGTTTTGAGCTTGACGTCGACTAGTCCCTGATCATGTGACAGTAGGCTACAAGAGTAGCGGCTTGAAACAACAGCTGAGTGGCTGAATGAAAAAAATACGAGCGCCGTCAAGCTGGATAGAACCAGATCGTACCAGACAGGAAGTCGGGCACAGAAAAGGCGAGGGAATCCGGTCAATTTTCAAAATAAAATAACTGATGATTAAGTTTGCTTGTCCATCTATAAATATTTGTCAGTTGCGTCTGCACACAAGACACATCCATAGGCTACACACAGCGCTAGAGACAGACCTGTGTGTGTGGAAAACCGAGTAGCTACAGACGGGTCGATGTTTGACCGGCGTGGAGAGAGAGAGCAGGAGAAACTGCCGCTTCCGCCGCAGTGTGTCGGGCTGCCGGCAATTAAAAAAAAAAAAAAAAAACTCCGCTCATATCGACAGCTTTACGTCGCGCACAACAACAACAACCAACAACAGCAACAACCAACCAGGAAAAAACTGTGAGTGACACTGTGGCTGAGCAGGACTGTGATGGTGACGAGGCCTGTGTGTCGTTTTCCTCCCTGATTGTTTAACGGACAGGAGCTACAGTATTATCTTTTGCACTTGTATAGGAGTGCATGTTACAGAAAACCAAACTGATTTACAGCTTGTTGTTTATAAAGCTGCTGTTCTGTGGACTCATGTCTGTGCATGCGCGTCTGTCAGTGAATACAGATTGTTGCAAAGCATTTCCCTCCTCCTGTGATTTATGATGGGAAAAATATGAATGACGTCATCAGCGACTAGTCGACGTCGACTCGACTTTCATAACATTAGAGTCGACTTTAAAAAATCTGAAGTCATGCAACCCCTAACACACACACACACACACACACTCTCACACACACACACCCCTGAACACACACACCTGAACACACACACCTGAACACACACACCTGAACACACACACCTGAACACACCCACCTGAACACACACACCTGAACACACACACCTGAACACACACACCTGAACACACCCACCTGAACACACACACCTGAACACACACACCTGAACACACACACCTGAACACACCTGAACACACACACCTGAACACACCTGTGCTCTGTCCCCTCAGACACACCAACCCCATCGTGGAGAACGGACAGACGCATCCCTGTCAGAAAGTCATCCAGGAGGTAAATCACCATGGCAACCACTCATTTATAAACGCTGCGTACGCACAAAAGAAGGCGTACGCCGCCTTTAAGCAACTTCTGGGATTTATAAAAAAACAAACTTGGCGGGAGAAAGTGGCGCCGCTCCAACAGCAGAGAGATGAAACCAAAGAAAATATGTGAAATTGATACATTTGTGTGAAACAATCAAATATTACCTGAATCATATGAAGGATATATATATATACTAAGGCTAGGTTTACACGAAGACAGTGTGAACAGAAGACGCAAAAGTGGCGTCGCGTCTTCACTTTTTATTTCGCGTCTACACGAGCGTTCTCGGGAGGAAATCTGTGTGCATACGGAGACGCAAAAGTGTGTACAAATCCATTGCTAATGCACGCCAGACCACTAGGTGGTGCTGTCACAAACGCCGCAATGCGTAAGCGCATGCGTAGAACCTTCCTTCTTTTCGTCACTGTGCCGGGAAATCAGAAAAGGAAAACATGGCTACAGCTACAACAGCACGACCTCCAGTGTGATATTGCTTTTATACAACAGTGCTACGAGCGCATTTTAGAACAGTAATAAACTACAAGAGATTATGATTTGTTTGTTTATTTAATCATTTATTTGGCTCCGCCAACAGAAATAGTTCCGCAACTGGAAGGGAGACAAGGCTGTTGCCAGGCAACACATAAACATTTCATACTAGCTTGCTACTAGCTACAAGCTTTTCCACCGAGCTGCTTCCAGTGCTGGTTCTGGTTCTGAGCCCGTGTCTGATTAGCACTGGAGCAACAGGACCAGCGTGAAGACACAGAGACGTTATCGATACCGTATTACATTTGTTTATCTGCTATGTAATCAATATAAACACAGTTGAAGCTAAGTAGCTGAGCTACGTGGCTAACAACAGCTAATGCTAATATCAAAACACATCGCCGTCAAAACGTAGTTGCCCCGCGGCGATTTTTTTCCAGCCGGGTTTAGTAGAGATTTATCTCCAATTAGACGGACCAGGTCAGGTCCAGGTTTTAATGTTCAGGTCCGTTTCTAACTGTAGCAGCAGCAGAGAGATGGGGCAGCTCCTGTATGGGGAGCCTGGCTCTGACTTAGCTCCATTATAGCTTAGCTTCTGTCCACTGCTGAACAGCGGAGTGATAACGACCGTAAAAGGTTGCAGTGCTGTTATACTGTATATCAGCACTCATGGAACGTCTCTTGTCCAATCAAATTGCTCGGTTGGGACCTGTCGGAACTAACTGTTGTATAATTGTAGTTATTGCGGCCAAAGTAGCCTGCAGGTCTGAAGGGTGGATGTAATCCGACATGTTTGTTTGTATCGTGACGTCAACACGCCGACTTGACGTGAGCAGAACAGCAGATCTGAGCCAGTTTTGCGTCTTGGCCTGTTTAGGCGGAGACGCTGCGCTGGAGCGTATTCAACTTTTCCACTTTCAGGGGTGGTTTGAGATTTTTGCGTCTTCAAGCCCCAAAAACGCCGTCACCATATAAACGAAAGGCACTTCCGATAAAATATTTTATCGTCTTTACTCGCAAGCGTCTTCGTGTAAACGGCCCCTAACCCTAACCCGAAGAACGAGGCAAAATTTATATTGATAATTCTGGATTCAGAGAGAGAGAGAGAGAGAGAGATGTAATCTATTGAAGCAGCGGCCGGTCCGACCAGCTGGTTCAGGTGAACACAAATCACTGAGAGAGGCACAGCGGCTCATGTGGCGCCAGGTTTATGACGAGTCGGCTCAGACTTCCTTGTGCCGTGGACGGACTCACCAGAAACAATTCCTCCAAACCTAAAAACAAAACAAAAACCCCGTCTGCCTGATGCGTCGGCGCTGATTCAGTGCATTTCACAAGAAGAAAGAAAGAGAAAAGGAAGCCTGAGGTCCAACCGGCCGGTGTTTCCACGTGTGTGACATGTTTTCCCTTTTCCGCCGTCTGTTGGTTCATTTGGTCTGAATGAATATTCATCAGGGGTGTTCCCTGACCGTATATAGGCGCCGTGTGGGCGGGGTCAAGCGCTTTTTCACGTGCACCAACTTTAGTGTTGATTGTGATTTATAAATGGAAACAGACGTAGGACATGGATGTGCACGCTTTTATAAATCTGAACGTTTTAACCCGAACGCTTTCCTGTGTTTCCTCCGTACGCCGCCTATAGTCACCTTTCCTACGCAGTGTTTTATACATGAGGCCCCTGGTCACGTGACTCACCTGTGTGTTGTGTTGTGTTGTGACTCACCTGTCTGTGTGTGTGTGTGTGTGTGTGTGTGTGTTGTGTGTGTGTGTGTGTTGTGTAGATCTGGCCGGTGCTGTCCGACACGCTGAACACTCACCAAGCCGACAACCGGATCGTGGAGCGCTGCTGCCGCTGCCTGCGGTTCGCTGTGCGCTGCGTGGGGAAAGGCTCGGCCTCGCTGCTGCAGCCGCTCGTCACTCAGGTGAGACAGACACACACACCTGCACATACTGGAAACATACACACATTCAGCAACCATATTTGACTCACACCTAAAAGATTTGACATTAACACAGAGTCACTTGTTAAACGGGACAACAAAGAATTCACCTGATGAGGAAGCTCAACTCTTTTAGTGTTTCAAAAACTATTCTATGTTCTTTTTATCATTCTTTTATTGAGAGTCTTTTAACATTTTCATGAGTTGGTTTAACGGTTTGTCAGTGAAGGACAAGAACAGTTTCAGTCTGCTGACCGTGTCGTGTCAGGGGAATTCCCCCTAATGCCCTCAGGGCGGCGCTATCACGCCCCTGAGGAAGACAAACCGTTACTCAAATTCCTTCATCCCCTCAGTTATTCGGCTGATGAATGCCAGTTTTAATGAGTAGGTTCGTATTTTGTCTGTGATATATTTATTTATTTATCATATTTATACATTCCTTCCATGCTGGAATATTTACAAGACATTATATTACTGCTGAGAAACCACGAGTTGAACCGATTCACTGACGACCCAGAGTTGAGTGTCAGAGTCCAATGTGTTGTGTTTTCTGTTTATCTTTTATCTTTATTGAACAATAAAGTTTTCTTCCTCCCCCAGATGGTGAGTGTGTACCAGGTGTGGGTTAATAAAGTTTTTTTCTTCCTTCCCCCAGATGGTGAGTGTGTACCAGGTGTATCCACACTCGTGCTTCCTGTACCTGGGCAGCATCCTGGTGGACGAGTACGGCATGGAGGAGGGCTGCAGGCAGGGGCTGCTGGACATGCTGCAGGTAAACGCTCACCTGGTTACCATGGTTACCACGGTTACCCGGGTACCCGAGTAGGCAATCTGCTACTCGGTTATGAATTTATTACCCGGTTATAAACCTAGGATTAAAACAACGTCACGTTAGAGCAACAGTCTAGTGTCGGATCAAACTACATCATCATCATCGTGGTTCAGCTTTTTGTCGTGTTCATCAGGTTCAGATGAAGCAGCAACGTGGTTTTCTGCTGTAAAAGTGTTTTTGGATCGAGCCTCGGACTTTCAAACCTTTTACAATAATCTGTGGTGGTTCCCTCGGCGACGACAGGTGTCATCAAGTCTGTTAGAGAATCTGCTGCTTTCAGTTTACAAACATTCTGAAACCTTCCCAGTTATTTCCTGAGACGATGCGAAGCCGAGAGGAGCGAAGGCACCAACATGTAGTGGACTAATAAATAACCACCGCTAATGATTAAAAGAGAAAACAGTTTTCTCCTCTGAGGCCGCAGCATAAAGATGCACATCTGCCCCGTATGTGCAGCTGCAGCATAAAGATGCTCATCTGCCCCGTATGAGCAGCTGCAGCATAAAGATGCTCATCTGCCCCGTATGAGCATCTTAACTCATCTCTACTCTGATTCTCCAGCTGATGTTTAGTCTGACGACGCTGTGTGTCAGTGATGTGACTGTCTGACGGACAGAGATTTATGCCCCGGCTGCGCTCTGTCCGTCAGATAGATATATATAGTTGAGTTGAGATTACTTTATTTATATACACGTATACAGAGTATATATATCTATGTGTCCGTCAGACATGACCTCATTTTATTTTTTATTACAGTATTCGGTTACCCCGGTTACGACAAGGTTAGGATACTCGGTTAGAAAATTATTCTAAATGCCCATCCCTAGTAAGCACTCAACTGGTTACCATGGTTACCATGATCATCTTCCTCCTCAGGCTCTCTGCCTGCCGACCTTCCAGCTGCTGGAGCAACCCAACGGTTTGAGGAATCATCCCGACACCGTGGACGACTTGTTCAGACTGGCCACAAGGTGACACATGTCTCCTTGTCTCCTTGTCTCCTTGTCTCCTTCTCTCTACCTGTGTCTCCTTGTCTCCTTCTCTCTACCCTTGTCTCCTTGTCTCCTATATTTAACCCTTTCTCTACCCGTGTGTCCTCAGGTTTGTCCAGAGAAGTCCGGTCACGTTGCTAAGCAGCAGCATCGTCATTCACATCATCCAGTGTGCGATAGCCGCCACCTCATTGGACCATCGAGACGCCAACTGCAGCGTCATGAAGTTTGTCCGAGACTTGATACACACGGGCGTCTCCAACGATGTGAGTACCGTAGAAGAAACATAAAATAACATATATAGCACGTATATATCGTCTTTTCCTTCTCCATTTAAGTAAAATAAACTCAAAACCCGACGCTGGAACAGATGGATCTTCAAGTAGAGTCGTCTTTAATTCACTTCAGAATAAAAGCAAAAGAAAAACAACCAGAGTCGCACACATAGACAAAAGATAAGAGAAATAGAGGTCAGAACTTGGTGCATCGGGCTGCACTGCCAAGAGAGCGACAGAGCGACTGACTTCATATCATCAATGTGGCTGTTTTACTGTTGGACATGTGCTGATCTGGGTACTTTCCCATCCCACCTGTTTGAAGTCGTATCTCTGCTGAGTGTGCACCTTTACCTTTAGGCCTCAGCCCGGTGCCACTTTCCTAACCGTATCTGAGATGTTTCCATCCTCAATCCGCCTGGTGGCCGTTCTATGTTACTGCACCTGAACCCAAAACTCCTGGCTCAGCAGAAAGAGTTATAAGGGTCAAATATAGTTCACATCCATTTCCAGCTTCACCACTCACACCCTGCACTCCACATCCTGTCTGTCTCTACCTGTCTCTCCTCTCACCTGTCTGTGTCTCACCTGTCTGTGTCTCACCTGTCTGTCCTCTCACCTGTGTGGCAGCACGAGGAGGACTTTGAGGTGAGGAAGCAGCTGATTGGCCAGGCCATGGAGCAGCACGGCCAGCAGCTCGTCACTCAGCTGATGCACTCGTGTTGTTTCTGTCTGCCGCCGTACACGCTGCCCGACGTGGCCGAGGTGCTGTGGGAGGTCATGGTGTTCGACCGGCCGGTGAGTAACCATGGCGACGACGACGCCTCAGGTGTGACCGACCGCCAGGTGACCGAGCCGTAACCGTGACAACGTGTCTCTGTTTCCCGTTGCAGACGTTCTGCCGGTGGCTGGAGAGCGCCCTGAAAGGTTTACCCAAGGAGACGTCGGGAGGAGCGGTGACCGTCACTCACAAGCAGCTGACGGACTTCCACAAGCAAGTCACCAGGTGAGTGACTGGCCCTTTGACCGGCCCTCTGACTGGTCCTCTGGTCCTCTGACTGGTCCTCTGGCCCTTTGACTGGTCCTCTGGTCCTCTGGCCCTTTGACTGGTCCTCTGGTCCTCTGACTGGTCCTCTGGCCCTCTGACTGGTCCTCTGGTCCTTTGACTGGTCCTCTGGTCCTCTGACTGGTCCTCTGACTGGTCCTCTGGTCCTCTGACTGGTCCTCTGGCCCTTTGACTGGCCCTCTGGTCCTTTGACTGGCCCTCTGGTCCTTTGACTGGCCCTCTGGTCCTTTGACTGGTCCTCTGGTCCTCTGACTGGTCCTCTGACTGGTCCTCTGGTCCTCTGGTCCTCTGACTGGTCCTCTGACTGGTCCTCTGGTCCTCTGACTGGTCCTCTGGTCCTCTGACTGGTCCTCTGACTGGTCCTCTGGTCCTCTGACTGGTCCTCTGACTGGTCCTCTGGTCCTCTGACTGGTCCTCTGACTGGTCCTCTGGTCCTCTGACTGGTCCTCTGACTGGTCCTCTGGTCCTCTGGTCCTCTGACTGGCCCTCTGACTGGTCCTCTGGTCCTCTGGTCCTCTGACTGGTCCTCTGACTGGTCCTCTGGTCCTCTGACTGGCCCTCTGACTGGTCCTCTGGTCCTCTGGTCCTCTGACTGGTCCTCTGGTCCTCTGACTGGCCCTTTGACTGGTGCTCTGACTGGCCCTTTGACTGGCCCTCTGACTGGTCCTCTGACTGGTCCTCTGACTGGTCCTCTGACTGGTCCTCTGGTCCTCTGACTGGTCCTCTGACTGGTCCTCTGGTCCTCTGACTGGTCCTCTGACTGGCCCTCTGACTGGTCCTCTGGTCCTCTGACTGGTCCTCTGACTGGTCCTCTGACTGGCCCTCTGACTGGTCCTCTGGTCCTCTGACTGGTCCTCTGACTGGTCCTCTGACTGGTCCTCTGGTCCTCTGGTCCTCTGACTGGCCCTCTGACTGGTCCTCTGGTCCTCTGACTGGTCCTCTGGTCCTCTGACCGGCCCTCTGACTGGTCCTCTGGTCCTCTGACTGGTCCTCTGACTGGTCCTCTGACTGGTCCTCTGACTGGTCCTCTGGTCCTCTGGTCCTCTGACTGGTCCTCTGGTCCTCTGGTCCTCTGACTGGTCCTCTGACTGGTCCTCTGACTGGTCCTCTGGTCCTCTGGTCCTCTGACTGGTCCTCTGACTGGTCCTCTGGTCCTCTGACTGGTCCTCTGACTGGTCCTCTGACTGGTCCTCTGGTCCTCTGACTGGTCCTCTGACTGGCCCTCTGGTCCTCTGACTGGTCCTCTGACTGGTCCTCTGACTGGCCCTCTGGTCCTCTGACTGGTCCTCTGACTGGTCCTCTGGTCCTCTGGTCCTCTGACTGGTCCTCTGGTCCTCTGGTCCTCTGACTGGTCCTCTGACTGGTCCTCTGGTCCTCTGGTCCTCTGACTGGTCCTCTGACTGGTCCTCTGGTCCTCTGACTGGTCCTCTGACTGGTCCTTTGACTGGTCCTCTGGTCCTCTGACTGGTCCTCTGACTGGTCCTCTGGTCCTCTGGTCCTCTGACTGGTCCTCTGACTGGCCCTCTGGTCCTCTGACTGGTCCTCTGGTCCTCTGGTCCTCTGACTGGTCCTCTGACTGGTCCTCTGGTCCTCTGACTGGTCCTCTGACTGGTCCTCTGGTCCTCTGACTGGTCCTCTGACTGGTCCTCTGACTGGTCCTCTGGTCCTCTGACTGGTCCTCTGACTGGTCCTCTGACTGGCCCTCTGACTGGTCCTCTGACTGGTCCTCTGGTCCTCTGACTGGTCCTCTGACTGGTCCTCTGGTCCTCTGGTCCTCTGACTGGTCCTCTGACTGGTCCTCTGGTCCTCTGACTGGTCCTCTGACTGGTCCTCTGACTGGTCCTCTGACTGGTCCTCTGACTGGCCCTCTGGTCCTCTGACTGGTCCTCTGACTGGTCCTCTGGTCCTCTGGTCCTCTGACTGGTCCTCTGGTCCTCTGGTCCTCTGACTGGTCCTCTGACTGGTCCTCTGGTCCTCTGGTCCTCTGACTGGTCCTCTGACTGGTCCTCTGGTCCTCTGACTGGTCCTCTGACTGGTCCTCTGACTGGTCCTCTGACTGGTCCTCTGGTCCTCTGACTGGTCCTCTGACTGGTCCTCTGGTCCTCTGGTCCTCTGACTGGTCCTCTGACTGGTCCTCTGGTCCTCTGACTGGTCCTCTGACTGGTCCTCTGACTGGTCCTCTGGTCCTCTGACTGGTCCTCTGACTGGTCCTCTGGTCCTCTGGTCCTCTGACTGGTCCTCTGACTGGCCCCTCGGCTGCAGTCCTACTGGTCACTAACAGGCTGGTCAGACTAGAGCTGTAACAGAGAGTAAGGACCATAGAGATATATATGTATCCACGGTAACGGCAGCATCAGCGCCTCCTGGTGGAGGAATAAAGAACTGACATCTCTGCATTGTTGGTGAATGAGCAGTGTGGTGTTTTCAATAATTTAAGGACATTTATAGATCACCCACGTTAATAGCATCATTGAGGATCCTTTACAGATAAACATTAACACATAGGAGAGTAAAAAACAAAAAAACAAAACAAACAGTTGTCTACATGAATGTTTCAATCTACATTTTATAATAAACAATAGGGCTGCCACGATTAGTCGACTAGTCATGACTACGTCGACTATTAAAATCGTCGACAACTAATTTAATAGTCGATGCGTCGTTTCTTTTCTTTTTTTTAAACTTTGTTTTTCTCTCAAAACTGCTGCGGCACCTTCCACACACGCACCCACCGCTGCAGCCGCCCACCACACATACACACGTGCACTCACTCACTCAGGGTGAGTTTACAGGTGGTCTCTCTCTTCTCTCTCTCTACCTGTCTTGTCCCTCATCAAGCTGCACCGGTGTAACCCCCCGCCCGCCCCCCGCCGCCGCCGCCACCGCCACCACCGCTCCTCTCCCTCTCTCTCTCTCTCCTCTCTCTCTGTCGTTTTAAATGAGAAGCGATAGCCTACTAGGAGCGGTACCGCTGGTCTATCGTTTTAAATCACGGACTGAAAAACAGCCGTTCCTCATTAAAAAATAAAACCGCGGACTTATATTGGAACGTTACCGCGTCTGGTCACAGCGTCCTGGTCACGTAATGAGCGCTCATCTTAACGAGGAAGTCTTCTCTCCCGGCGTAAAACCACGTCAATATTTTCCGGTAGCTTCTCATCACAGTCTGCACCTTGCAGAGTTTGAGCTGCACCTCAGTTTCACTTGTTTTCATTTGACAGAGTTTCACACAGAACTTTCTGTTGAGTCTTTCTATGTTTCTCCTTCTGTGACAGTAAAAAGGCACATTTACATTTTTTCAGACAAGACGATTGTCTTATAAACTATTTGATTTTTTTTAACAGAACTCCTATTATTTACAATGAGCACAAGTTATATTTGATTGATAGGCCTACCAAAACTTTATTATTGTGAACAATTCCTTAGTTTCAGGTGTCCACCTCATTTTATTTAAATGTAGCTATGTTTAATGCCAGAGACAAATGAAGGAAAGACAAAAAACCTTTAAGTATTTATTTTGGTGTTGTTTAGGCCAGTGCCTTATCCTTATTTTACTGAGCTGTTTGCACTTTATGCTACAGTTAAAGCTGCATATTTCATTAAAAGTTTAATGAACTATCATCTTAATTGTCTTTATTTTTAGTTAGCATATACCTTAAACACTTCAAGCTGAAAGCTAATGATGGTATATAAGAGCAGCTGCATGCTGGTGCGATAAGCTGTATGTTTTACATTCAATTTACGTATGATCCGATTAGTCGACTAATCGAAAAAAATAGTCGGTGACTAGTCGACTATCAAAATAATCGTTTGTGGCAGCCCTAATAAACAAACAAGTATAATCTGATATGACCAAGACACCTAAAAACAAAAACACGGCCGTTTTCATCCATTTACCAGCAAGTGGGCAACACACATACGTTGGAGTGGATGGGTTTTCTGGGCGCTTTTGCAATACCCACATCCTGCCACTAGGGGGCATGAGGCTTTAATACCCACATCCTGCCACTAGGGGGCATTTAACCACGGCAGGCTAGGGGTAGGTAGGGCTGCCACTAGGGGCATTTAACCCTGGGGGGTTAGGGGTAGGTAGGGCTGCCACTAGGGGCATTTAACCCCGGGGGGGGGGGGGGTTAGGGGTATTAGGGTAAGTGTCGTTACTCTCCAGAGGAACTGGAGTTTGTAGCGAGTTGAGACTTGAGGAGTTTCTACTGAGTTGAGCCGTGGGCGGAGCCTCTGACTCACCTGTTCACGTGTCACGACCTGCTGCTGCAGGTAACCGGCCCCGTTACCGTGGTGACCGGCCCCGTTGTTACCACAGTGACCAGCCCTGTTACCACAGTAACCGTGTGTTTCCTTCTTCCCCAGCGCTGAGGAGTGTAAACAGGTGTGTTGGGCGATCAGAGAGTTCACCAGACTGTTCCGATAGCTGCACTCCACACAACACCAGGTAAGATACACACAATACACAACACTACACAACCACAGACACACACCAGCCTGGGTTTATAAAAATAGATGTTCAGATTAAAGGGATAGTTCACCCAAAGTTGAAATTTCCCCCTCATGTGGACTAAGGGCTGGGAGAAGTTTCAGAGTCCTCTGTGGCTTCTCTGAGTTACAGGGGGTCTCGGCGTAGCAGTGCATGTCCATATGACGGTTGCTAATGGATACCAACTGTCTTCATAACAAAAAGACACACCAAAAAACATCCAGATACCTCCATGCTGCTCGTATGTAATGTCCCTCTGGTATTGAAGCCCTGACATGAGAAACTGTTCTGCCGGTACAGGACAAGCAGTGAACTGAGACACTGGGAGCTTCCATTACAAACAAGCTTGAAATATAGACTTATTTAATTTTTTTCTGAACAATTTCTCATGTTTGGGCTTCAATACCAGAGGGACATTACATACGAGCAGCATGGAGGTATCTGGATGTTTTTTGGTGTGTCTTTTTGTTACGAAGACAGTTGGTATCCATTAGCAACCGTCATATGGACATGCACTGCTACGCCGAGACCCCCTGTCACTCAGAGAAGCCACGGAGAAGATGAACTTTAACATCAACCTTCATTTGAAAGATCTGTAATCGATTCATAAAATCCTTCGACTGATTTTTTGTATCATCAGAACAAACGTGTCCTGTAGTTTTCAGCTTCTTCTCGTATTCAATGTAAATATGAAATCAGATACTGAGGAGTTGCACTGTTAAACTTCTGGAGTCGTGTTAAATAACTGAGCTTTCAACTCTGAACATTAACATTTACAACGATGCAGCAGCTAGCAGAGTTCCATCTTTGTACCGTTTGCAGCTTTAGTTCAGTGAAAATCTCTTTCATAACTTATTAAAACTGAAATGACTCTAAATGACTCGATGCTGAGTCGGATCGGGACTTTAGCCCCAGTTGACCTCTGACCTCTGACCTCTGACCTCCGTCTGTGTTGCAGGTTAAATGTTTTGTTGACCAACATTCAGAGGTGACGGCAAAA
>NC_140929.1:117500-177500 GCF_045865225.1 Trachurus japonicus
GGGCTGTCCTGTAAAATAAAGTCAATAAAGGAGCAGCTCCGACTTTAACCTGCAAAAAAACCACGGAGACGAGGTGGCTACTGGCTGTTACCATGGAAACAGGAAGTCACTGTCCAACCGTCAACATGTATTAAATTCATTCATTCAGACTAAATATAATGAATGTAAAGCCAGAATGTTTTATTTTATTAAACTTTTTCCGTATTGAACCTTTAACACTTGAACCAGGACCACGATGACATCACTTCCTGTCAAAGTCGCCATAGAAACATGGAAACATCACGTTTGATGTGAACGATCAATAAACCAATAAAAGTCTAAAAAACAAAGAGAAACATGAAACACTGAGTTTAGTTTAGATTTTAATATTTCATATAAAACTATATTTATCATTTTCATTCAACATCAAAGACTCATTTTCAGTCACTGATGGAAAGAAAAGAAATGATCGATCGTCTCATTGATCTGATCGATCGGGAGTCGACGTATCCATGGAGATGAAGAGTCGACGTATCCATGGAGATGAAGAGTCGACGTATCCATGGAGATGAAGACTCGACGTATCCATGGAGATGAAGAGTCGACGTATCCATGGAGATGAAGAGTCGACGTATCCATGGAGATGAAGAGTCGACGTATCCATGGAGATGAAGAGACTGAAACAGGAAGTTAAAGCAGCAGTAGCAGATGGAGTTAGCAGCCCCCGCCCTCATCATGGATCTATTGGTCCTCGTCCCTACGTCACCACATTCAGGCGCATCCCTTGGCTGCACACACAGAGAGGACTGCCCCTTTATGCCGTTCTCTCTCCTCATTGGATAAAGGTTGTAGGATACAAGGAAAGTTTTCTCCTGGGCTCAGAGCAGAGCAGAGTGACTGACAGACCCGTGTTTCAGACCAAACACTCTATAGAAGTGATTGCTGTCGGAAGATACAACTATTTAAGACTTAGATTAACACAAACATTCACCTGACTTCTGCTTTAACGCCACTGAACTCAGATCAGCTGATGGAACCAGTTTGTTTTATTGTTTCAGATCTTTAAATGATCTTTGTTCTGATCGAGGGTCAATAATCTGCCGAGTCAGGGCTTCGATGGTCGATAATCTGCCGAGTCAGGGCTTCGATGGTCGATAATCTGCCGAGTCAGGGCTTCGATGGTCGATAATCTGCCGAGTCAGGGCTTCGATGGTCGATAATCTGCCGAGTCGGGGCTTCGATGGTCAATAATCTGCTGAGTCAGGCTTCAGGGAGCGATGGGGGTCAGTAATGTGCTGAGTCAGGCTTCAGGGAGCGATGGGGGTCAGTAATGTGCTGAGTCATGCTTCAGGGAGCGGTCCAGGGGTCCAGGGCCCCTGGATGTGCTGAGTCAGGGGGCGAGGGGGGCCCAGGGCCCCTGGATGTGCTGAGTCATGGGGCGAGGGGGGCCCAGGGCCCCTGGATGTGCCGAGTCATGGAGCGAGGGGGGCCCAGGGCCCCTGGATGTGCTGAGTCATGGGGCGAGGGGGGCCCAGGGCCCTGAGTCAGGGAGCGAGGGGGGCCCAGGGCCCCTGGATGTGCTGAGTCAGGGAGCGAGGGGGGCCCAGGGCCCCTGGATGTGCTGAGTCATGGGGCGAGGGGGGCCCAGGGCCCCTGGATGTGCTGAGTCATGGGGCGAGGGGGGCCCAGGGCCCCTGGATGTGCTGAGTCAGGGAGCGAGGGGGGCCCAGGGCCCCTGGATGTGCTGAGTCAGGGGGCGAGGGGGGCCCAGGGCCCCTGGATGTGCTGAGTCAGGGGGCCAGGGGGGCCCAGGGCCCCTGGATGTGCTGAGTCATGGGGCGAGGGGGGCCCAGGGCCCCTGGATGTGCTGGCTCTGCAGCAGCCTCTGCAGCTCTTTAAACTGCTCGACTGTCTGGTCCTTCACGTCGGGGTTGGAGATCTGCAGCCGGATGCTGTCGGTCGACCAGCTCAGTTCTCCAGAGAACATCTCCGTCAGGATGCGGGCCACCACCGGGACCACCTGGGAACGTTACCACGGCAACAACCGGTTAGACATGGAACCACCGTCACCATGGGAACAACCGGTTAGACATGGAACCACCGTCACCATGGGAACAACAACAGTGTTGGTAATAAAGAATAATAAGCCGTGTTTCCACTACATGGTACCGTCCCGTCTCGACCTTTTTGCGTTTCCATTATATAAAAGTACCTGGACCCTGGTACCCGGTACTATGTTTTTAGTTCCTGCTCGGCCGCGGTTCTAAAAAGGGTGAAGCGGTACTAAATGTACTAAATGTACTAAATGTACTAAAATGTGACGTGTAAACACTGCAGACAGCTGACAGAGTCGTCACCAGCGGCCGCGGGTCAGCAGATATCACCACATTTCAATAAATAAATGTTTTAAAATGAACAAACTTTGCAAGTCTGGTCACTTTTCCGCTGTCGCTGCCAGCTAACCAGCTAAGCTAACCAGCTAAGCTAAGCTAAGCTAAGCTAACCAGCTAAGCTAAGATAACCAGCTAAGCTAAGCTAACCAGCTAAGCTAAGCTAACCAGCTAACCAGCTAAGCTAAGCTAACAAGCTAACCAGCTAAGCTAAACTAACCAGCTAACCAGCTAAGCTAAGCTAACAAGCTAACCAGCTAAGCTAAGATAACCACCCAGATAGCAAAATGACATTGAATCAACGTTGAATTATGGTCAGAAAGGTTGATAAAGGTTGATTGTTGGTAATGGTTGAAAAATCGATGGTAGATCAACGTTCTAAAAATTTAATGTTGAAAATACGTCATTGAATCAACATTGAAGGATGGTTGAAATTGTACATTGAAATGCCAACATTGAATCAACATTGTTTCACTGATGCTGTTTCAATGCATTGAACTGGGTGAGACCACATAATGAGAGGAAGGGGGTGTCAAACATATTCAATTAAGCACCTTATGCTGTAGACGTGATTTTTTTTTTTACTGTTAAAATCCTCTGAAGGCTTGTGTCTAGTTCATGACAAAAACGTCTACAAGTTGTTCTCAGACAGTGAGAGCAAGGAGTGGAGCAGTCCAAAAGCTCCACTTTACACCTACTGGTGGTACATCCCAACTGCCAGGCGGCAGCAGTCGCCTTTTTTTTTCTCTCCCCTCTTTGACAGCGCTCGGACGGACCCTCCTGCTCCTGTTAAAGTAAGTTAAAAATATTTTTATTTTACTGATTATAAAGATAGCTGTGTTTTTTGCTTAATGGAGTTTATTAAATTGTGTTCGTGATGTATTTTAACTGGCACGTTTTCAAGCATACAGCTTCGGTTTAGCTGTCCAGGTGAGTGATAAAAACTGTTAATTTGAGAGTAAATATTATACAATACACGGTCTAAAATAGCATTCGACATCCACTAAAGGCTTTTAGACCAGTTTTCGGCGTGAGACCTAGTGGCATAGCTACCGGTAACTGGCTGCTGGTCTGTGTTGTGACTGGAGCAGCTGCCGTTAGCGCAGCTCCACCTGAGCTTTGTGAATTACCGGCGACCGGAGCGTCTCAGCAGCAGCTTGGACGTCCTGTGTCGGAGAAACGCTTATTTACGTGACAAAATAATCAATGACAATCGCCTGACATTTTGTTTGTTTTACATGTAGGTTAAAAGGTGTGAGAGGCTGAGCCATGCCCCCGTCTAGGACGCAGCGCTGCCGGGAAGAGTCCGTGAAGATGATTGAGCACATAACCCCGGACCTCCCTATCCCGGCTCCCGGTCCCATCCCGGTTCCACTACAAAGTCCTGCTGCTCAGCTGCTCAGCCACAAGTGCATCAACAGACACACGTCTCCTTCTACAACAACTCATCACTCCACACACAGTCCACCACCCGCAGACAGCTGCTCCTCCGGACCCACCGGAGGGGGACACACCTCTGGAGCTGCCTCCTCATCCCGGACCCCCCCCCACCAGGCTGTGTACCGGGGGGAGACACACCTCTGGAGCTGCCTCCTCATCCAGCTGAGGACAGCAGCACAAAGACTGGACTCTTTACAAACAGGCCTGAACACCTTTAACTAACAGCTGTATGGATTAGGTAACGTTATGCCCTCTGGTGAGCGAGCCTTTCTTTGAATGAAAAGTGCATTATAAGTTAAATCAATTATTATTGTCATTAATAATTAATAAAATGCTGGCTGTACAATGTAATGGCTCCTATGTGTAGTTCCCCGAGTCAAGCTCTATGTTTTTGTTTTGCTCGTAGCGTTGTTATTTCATGTGCGGTGCCACGGCTCCGATTGGGAGACTGATAATAGGAGAACTAAGTCATATGTTTTCACATAAAGAGTAAAGAAGAATAAGAATAAACCTTGAATATTAAAAGCCTGTTTTCTGTCACTTTTTTCAGTTATTCGAATATGTTTTAGTATGATTCCATATTTTTGGACTAAAATAACATTTATATCTGCCTACAATTAACACAGATACTTCCATTTAGATAACAGTCGATTCAGTAACATGTTTTCAATGTAAAATCAACTAAAAATATAGCAGCAGATTGCTTTTAGATGAACGTTGAATCAGTGTTGATTCAGTATCGCTTAATGGTTGAAAATATGACGTTGATTCAACATCTATCATAACGAGCGCTTTCAATGTTGATTAAATGTCGGGAATCAATGTTGATTCAACGTAGCTGCCTGACCATACTTCAACGTTGATTCAGTGTCATTTTGCTATCTGGGCAGCTAAGCAGCTAACCAGCTAAGCTAAGCTAAGCTAACCAGCTAACCCCCCCCCGTGCTGCTGAGTCGGACCTGGACCATGATGAGTTTCTTCTCGCGGGGCTTCTGGTCCGGCCAGTCTTCTCCGAAGCAGAAGTGGATCTCGAACGGCGGCGGAGTCGGAGCTTCTCCTCTCTGGAACAGGATCAGACCTGAGGACACAACAACGTTTCCATGACGACCAGGGGCCAGATTCACTAAACCTTCTTAACAAAAAACATCTTCTTAAGTGTCTTTTTTTTTCTTAACTTCAGTCTTAAGAAGAAAAAAGAGAAGAAGTCATATTCTCCAAAACAGTTCTTAAGTATTTTCTCAACTTTGTTCTTAAGATGTTTCTTAAGATCATATTGGTGAATCCGGCCGCTGGTCTGGACGGTTCTGACCCGTTCTGACCCGTTCTGACCCGTTCTGACCCGTTCTGGACCTCGCAGCAGAACTCTCTCACCTTGCAGGAAGTCGTTCTGGACCTCCCAGCAGAACTCTCTCACCTTGTTCTGGACCTCACAGCAGAACTCTCTCACCTTGCAGGACGGTTCTGACCCGTTCTGACCCGTTCTGGACCTCCCAGCAGAACTCTCTCACCTTGTTCTGGACCTCCCAGCAGAACTCTCTCACCTTGCAGGAAGTCGTTGAGGCTGAAGACCCGGATCTTCTTCTCCCGCTCCATGGGGTTCGGCGGTCCAGGTTCGGGCGTTCCGGGTCCGGACCAGAACACTTTGCACTGGCAGAGCCTCACGGCGTAGATGTCCTGCTGGCAGATCTCCAGGATGAGGCCGCGCTCCATCACGTCCAGCAGCGCCTCGGTGTAGAACCGCTGCTTCTGGTTCTGGATCTGCGTCGCCCCCGGCAACAGGACCTGCTGCAGCCCGACCGGTCCGAACAGGTCGACCTGCTGCGGCGTCGGCTCCAGGTGTCCGTAGTAGAGCCGGCAGCCCTGAGGGTTACTGACGGTCAGAGAGCCCGCGGTCCGGCCGCGGTACTGGAACTTCAGGTCCAGGTCTGTTACTATGGCAACGGAGACAAGAGACAAACGGTTTCCATGGTGACGCCCTGCAAACATCCTGTTTCCATGGTGACGCCCTGCAAACATCCTTCTCACTTTAAACGTTAACACGAGCGCCGCCGGAGGACGCTATTTAAGCAATATACCACTCCAGGCCGTGGTCTCTGCTCATTCTACCACTCTAACTGGCTAAAGGCTAATGCTAAGCTAACAGTGGTCTCTGCTCATTCTACCACTCTAACTGGCTAAAGGCTAATGCTAAGCTAACAGTGGTCTATGCTCATTCTACCACTCTAACTGGCTAAAGGCTAATGCTAAGCTAACAGTGGTCTATGCTCATTCTACCACTCTAAGGGGCTAAAGGCTAATGCTAAGCTAACAGTGGTCTATGCTCATTCTACCACTCTAACTGGCTAAAGGCTAATGCTAAGCTAACAGTGGTCTCTGCTCATTCTACCACTCTAACTGGCTAAAGGCTAATGCTAAGCTAACAGTGGTCTATGCTCATTCTACCACTCTAACTGGCTAAAGGCTAATGCTAAGCTAACAGTGGTCTGTGCTCATTCTACCACTCTAACTGGCTAAAGGCTAATGCTAAGCTAACAGTGGTCTGTGCTCATTCTACCACTCTAACTGGCTAAAGGCTAATGCTAAGCTAACAGTGGTCTGTGCTCATTCTACCACTCTAACTGGCTAAAGGCTAATGCTAAGCTAACAGTGGTCTATGCTCATTCTACCACTCTAACTGGCTAAAGGCTAATGCTAAGCTAACAGTGGTCTATGCTCATTCTACCACTCTAACTGGCTAAAGGCTAATGCTAAGCTAACAGTGGTCTATGCTCATTCTACCACTCTAAGTGGCTAAAGGCTAATGCTAAGCTAACAGTGGTCTATGCTCATTCTACCACTCTAACTGGCTAAAGGCTAATGCTAAGCTAACAGTGGTCTATGCTCATTCTACCACTCTAAGTGGCTAAAGGCTAATGCTAAGCTAACAGTGGTCTATGCTCATTCTACCACTCTAACTGGCTAAAGGCTAATGCTAAGCTAACAGTGGTCTATGCTCATTCTACCACTCTAAGTGGCTAAAGGCTAATGCTAAGCTAACAGTGGTCTATGCTCATTCTACCACTCTAAGTGGCGTTGTTCCCCCTTAGAGTGGTAGAATGAGCATAGACCACTGTTAGCTTAGCATTAGCCTTTAGCCAGTTAGAGTGGTAGAATGAGCATAGACCACGGACTGGAGTGGTATATAGCTTTTATAAACCGGTTACCAATAATGACAATATGAAAGAGGAATACGCAATCAATTTCATGTAGTTTTATTGAACCAGAATAAAAAGCTGTTCCCAGCTGTCCAGACGTTAGCTCCAAGTAGCTCTTGTCACTACCCGATTTGCGACGCTACCCGATCTGTGACAAAACTGGTCTGCGCATGCGCAGACCGGCCGCCATCTTGGACAGCTGCCTACGGCAACTCCACTTGGACAAACTTCATTTGGGCACTGCCCGATTTGCGTACAAGCTTAAAGTTCTGTGAATTTAAAATACGGTACTGTGAAAATGATTAAAAAATAAAATAAAATAAAAACCGCGTAGGTCCGTCATAAGACAGCCGCGGCAGACTCGTTTATTCAGTGAGTGTTGTGGTAGTTGTGATTGTTTGTGGTTGTCATGGTGATGAGGCCGGCGAGAAAAGAGGAGAGTAAACACTAAAGTCGCCTGTGTTCCTGTTTTCTGAGCATCAAGATCCAGACCACCACAACCAACCCTCAGTTTACATTACTAATAAAGTATTTTAAAAAATAAATAAAAAGATAAACCGTCTCTGGCGACCACACAGGGCAGTGATCCTAAGTCAATTCAACTAAGTTTGTCCAAGTGGAGTTGCCGTACGTGGCTGTCACAGATCTGGTAGCGATGCAAATCGGGTAGTGACAGCTCTGTCACTGCTCAGTCCCCTCTACCATTGTTAACCCTCTGGAGGTCAAAGTTCACCTTCAACATGTCAATTGACCTTTCGCAAAAGCTCCGCCCCCCTTAGTTACCGTTGCTAGCCCGACAAGCTTCTCGATGCTGCCCGAGTGTCAACAGTGTTTTTATATTGAGCGTCTTGAGGCATCAGAGTCTCAGAGGCATATGAGCGCTATATTTATGAATATTAATAATCACTAAACATTCTGACACCACTACAAAATTGCGTGGTCACAATGTCAACATAATGATGATCAAAATACGGCTTTTATCGATTCATAAATCGCATCATGTGGCGCATCTGCAAGAGAATACGGGTAACAGGACGTGGTGTTTGTGTCGCGCACCGAGACCAGAGCTTCTTCTTTTCTTTTTTTCTCCCCACCGAGAGGATTCAATCTGTGGAAGTAGCTACACTATAGTAGGCTACAGTGTTTCCTCATACGTACAGCTCCTTCTGTTTTTTTAAAATGGTTGCAAATACACCGCTGCATGTCTTCCGTTCATTCATCTCCTCATAGCGCTGTTTGTTATTGACATTCACACACACAGAGCGAGAGAGAGAGAGAGAGAAGCGTGCATGCTGCAGCAGTGCCTGGTGAAAGTGAAAGTTGAACTACAGCCCTAGTCCTGCTAGCTTACCTTGGAGCAGATGGAGGCTGTATGCTTGTTTATTTTCATGACATTTAGCTGGGAGGGGGAGAAGGGTCCGGCTGCGGGGTGGGGGGGGGGGCACCTCTCCTGTTGTGTTTTCAGCTTTGAGAAGGGAGAGAACACGACTCCCTCAGCCAAACTCTTCAGGTAACTACTGTCCGACAATACACTTTGCTTGTCGGAGGTCCGAAGCTTGACGGACCTTGTTTACATAGTAACGGTTGCTATGATGTCTGATTGGACAATGACCGTTCGGGGGCGGGGTTTTGCGAAAGGTCAATTACACTACTTTACTACATTTTTAACATCATAGAAACATCGACTGTCTGTTGCTACGGACTGCAACAGTCCGTTGTCATGGATACATGACAACAACTTCCATTCATACCAGTCATACGTGCCTGAGGCGGAGTGATAGCCTACGCTGTGATAAGGCTTTAGAATAGTAGCCGTGGTAACTGCTCATTATACCACGGTTAACAACCAATCAGATCGCAGGATTTCACCTTTACGTTTTATAAAGGAGGTTCTAACGGTGTCGTTACTCACGTGGAACGCTGCTCAGCAGGTCGTACTTGCACGCCGCCGCCGCCGCCGCCGGCGTCTGGTCCTGGTCCTGGTCCGGGGTCTCGACCCTCATGGTGGCGTCCATCAGGTCTGGAGCCGCGGTCGCCGTGGGAACGCTGCTGAGTCCCACGGGAACGCCGCCCATCAGCGGTCCGAAGCGGCTCGGCTCGGAGTGGCCGGCGAAGGGGGCGGAGTCACCGATCCTGAAGGGGGCGGAGTCACCGATCCTGAAGGGGGCGGAGTCACCGATCCTGGGGTCTGACGAGACATCACGTCATCAGATTACATCATCGTCATCGTCACATGACCAGCGACCAGACTGACACATCTGTTCAGAGGTTGTGGGTCAAACTGGGTCACATCTTCAAGCAGCTAAACACTAAGAGAATGTTGTCTCTTATAGTAACATCTATAAATAAAGACTAATATCTGATCTGACCTATTCTCTCTCATGTGTTATTGGAGGAAGATCATCTTCTGCCAAACAGGAGGTTTAGAGACTGAACAGGCTGAGGAACTCTTCTGTCCCTCAGTCTGTCAAACTGTTGAATCAGAGTTTGGGCTCTGTAGGAGCCAATATTATGTTAAAGAAAGTTGAGAGTTTTACTGTAGATTACAGCATGTTTTATATTGGTTTTGGTTGTGTTATGACATTATTGCCTTTTATTGCATAGATGTCAAATTTACCACAGCACCTGAAGTAGGCGCTGCTCATGCGTACTGCGTTAGGCTGCGTTTGTTTTGAAGAACTTGTGAAAAGTACAAGACGTGGATTAGCAGAGTGCTAATAGGTAGCTACAGGGAAAAAAGGTTTTTTGACCGTCACTTTCAGATGTTACCGTTACGTTAAGATGTTGTGGACCGTTGTGAAAACCAAGAGAAGCTTGGAATGGTGAGTGTTAATGGAAACACCTGGATTCTGCAACGAGAAATAAAACAACGAAACTACGACCTGACTCTCCGGTGGTTTGTGAGTAGTTAAAGGTTGAATATGTAGAATATTTATTAAAAGCTATATTTTTTCAAAAATAATACATCCATGGGGCCTTTAGAGGGGTACAGAATGAAAGTATTGCTTTTCCATAAAAAAAATTTTTTTAGTCTGAATTATTATTTTTAATTTTTTTGACGGGCTCGACAATGACTTTCTGTCAACGTTCTGTTTACATTCGTACCTGCCTGTAGCCGACACGTGGCTCAGTTCTCCGCTGTTTTCCTGCCTCCTCCCGGTCGGATGCGTTTGTTTCCAACCAAGCCTTTTTAATAATCAATCGGTGGATCAATGGATTATCATATACTTGTTAGGATGGGTGTATTTGTGTAGTCTTATCTGTCATAAGCACGTTTATCGTCGCGGACTTTCGGTGCCACGGAGCTCCTTTTTTTTTTTTTTTTTCCAACTTGACGAGAGCAGTGACAGCGGAGGCTCTGAGGCTCTGAGCAGCAGCGGTGTGGAAGCAGAGAGCCTCCACTGTCCCTGTAACACGCTACAAGTCATTTATTATGCTGTTAATGACGGTAAAAATGAAACATAAGGTAAATATCCTGCTTAGTTCTCCTCCTCTGCTGTCCTCTGATCAGAGCGGAGTCCCTAGCAACGGCCCATTTTACCTAGCAACGGTCTGGCAATCGACTGCTGGAATTCTTTTTCTGTTGTTTTTCTTGTAATTCTACATAGTCAACCTTTAAGGAACACAAGACGGTAACATACGAGTCAACCAGCTGCACCAGCCTACTGCTAATAAATCCAGTGGCTTTGGAATTAAAATCTACGTTTGCCACCACAGGCTCTAAGTCGACCCTTGTACAGACTGAGCACTGGCTGTTGCACCAAAGACACATTGTAATGTTGGATTTATGTTGTGAGGAGTTAGGAGGTAGTTTGTGTGTTTCTTTGAGTGTAACATTTATGTTTTCTGTAAATGTATGTTTTTGGTATTTTGTTATTATTTGTGTGAAACCTTGGACGTCATGGGGACGTAAGACACATTTCAGAGTGATCTGATAATAAAGTGTAATCTTATCCTAATCTTATCCTATGACACCATCCACCTGGTTTCCATGGTGACGTGCGGCGCGGCGACTCACCGATGCTCAGGTCCATGAGGTTGGGCATCTGAAAGGAAACAGGAAGATGAGGTGAGAAGAGAAGAGAGAAGAGACGGAGAGAGAGACGTTTTACCTGCAGCTGTGACCTCACCTCGTCCTCGTCCTCGTCCACGTCCACGTCACCGCCGTCTGAAACACACACAGGAAGTCACTTTACACACGGTCAACAACTAGAAGGCACATACAAGAAAATACAATAATAACAGCAATAATAATGATGAAAATAAAATAAATAAATAACTGAAAGAAGGAGAAAAAAAAAGAAAAGAGGGAAAGGACACTATATCATTGCACGTCTCCATCACTGGTTTCTGCTCATCTATAAAACCATTCTCGGCATCACACCTCTCTACCTCTCTTCTCTTCTGCACCTCTCTCACCCTGCCTGCAATCTAAGATCCAGTGCATTCATCAACCTCTCCATCCCCAAAGTCATCAACCTCTCCATCCCCAAAGTCATCAACCTCTCCATCCCCAAAGTCATCAACCTCTCCATCCCCAAAGTCCGCACCGTCTTCGGACGCAGAGCCTTCTGGTTCGCTGCAGCCTTGGACTGGAACACCTTACCTACAAAACACCTTAAACTTTCTACTACAAATCACAGTCGACTCCTGCACTTATAGCTAATAGGCCTCTGTCATGCCCTACTGATTAACGTTTTATTGTATTGTATTATATTGATTATATTGATATATTGTATATATTGTATCATATTGTATCATATTGAATTTTTCTGTGTAATTTATTAACCTTGTTTAGTAACCTTGTTTTCACTTTTAGCACTCCCCTCCCCCTTCCCCTTCAGGCTGCACTTGAAAATAAGAATTTTGTTCTTAATTTGCTCACCTAGTTAAAGGTGTACAGAAAAGAAAATTGAATTTGAGCCCACTCTGGGTCATAAAATTAGTGTAATAACTCATCTATCAGACGATGTAGGCCAAACTTTGTGCAAAATTCTATTTTTGAGTAAATCCGTGATGAAAGTGTGTATTTTAGTGTAGTTTTTTTTTTCGTATTGGATAATGCAGGCGCACGGATTATACGTCAGCCTGTACACGATTCACCAGCCACTGATATTGGATCCGTAATCCGTCATGCAAACGTCTGAGACACGCACACACACGCGGAGCTCGGGCTCGCCCCAAACTTTGAATATCCCGCCCGCTCGATAACGACCAATCAAATTCATTTTCCTTACTCGGGTAAACTCGTGTTGCAGCTCGTGACAACTCGGCGCGACAAACAGGACAAACGGCCATTTCTGTACACCTTTAAATAAAGGTTAGATAAATAAAATAAATAAAAAATGTGTTAGAATCGTGTTGGTAGAAAGATAAATAAATAAATGAGTACATTTATATATATATACACACAGAGAAACATATAAATGTATGCAGTGATGGCAAGTAACGAAGTACAAATACTTCGTTACTGTACTTAAGTAGAATTGTCAGGTACTTTGTACTTTTAGAAGTATTTATTTTTCTGACAACTTTTTACTTTTACTCAGTAAATTTTTAACGCAAATATCGGTACTTTCTACTCCTTACATTTCCCCAAAAGGCTCGTTACTTTTTTAAATATACACATGAGGGTTTCCGCGGCAAAATACATTTACGGCAAAATAAAATTACAGCTCGACTTGAGCTGAGTCTTCATAGTTCCTCCTCAGGGGGGTCGGGGTCGTCATATCACGCCGCCGGGTCGTCTCGCTCTCTTTTTTCTCTCCTCTCATCAGCTCCAAACTCACTCACACAGCAGTCAGTGAACTCAGGTGACAGAACAACAACAGTCTCAGTACAGATCAGTGGCCGCTGCTGCCGCTGGGTTTTTAAAATTAGCAGGTTTGATTCTCGTGTTGGACGTTGCGCTTGAGTACTAGTGGAAAAGCCCCAAAAAAAACGAATAGAGCCGAGTCGCGCTAGTGGAAGAGGACCATAAATAATAACCCTCCTAAAGTGTCTCAATCCACTGAGCGCACGGGGGGGGGGGGGGGGGGATTTTTTTTTACCAGATAGCCTAATGAAGCGTAGTTATTTTCATATGCAGTCCCTAGGTGTGCCATTCACACCACCTGTACAGTGAGAAACAATTGTTGCCTGATGTGATATTAAAAAAGTTGATTAATTGGTATAGGAGCCAATCCTGGTCCAAAATGTAATGTTCATAAGTGTGATGTGTAACCCTGAAGTATACAATACAAATGCCTACAACTGACCATAGTGAAGTACATTAGGATACATCTTGTGTCCGGCAGGTAAACTTAGGCTATGTGAACAATGTTTGTTCAAACAATAACATTGATGAAATGGATTCAAGATAAATTATCATGTGGTTATTTGTTTTGCAGTGAATCGTGTAATTGAAATACTTTTTACTTTTAATAATACTTTTGAGTAAATTTCAAAGCCTGTACTTTTTACTTTTACTTGAGTAGATATTTGGATCAGTACTTTCACTTTTACTTAAGTCGTTTTTTACACAGGTACTTTTACTTCTACTCAAGTAAAGAATCTGGGTACTTTTGCCATCTCTGACTGTATGTAAAGGTCTGAATGTAGTCTACTTGCCAGCCCATTGGGCCCCATTGTGAACCCGGAAATGTTGAGTACCCCAAAGTTTTATGTTAGAAATATATAGTATGGGTCCCCAGTATTCAGAAACTGCCGGATGATAACTTATATATATTGGTCAATTAGCACAATTGACATAATTAGCATAAATTAGCATAATTGCCTATATGGGCAATATTTCAGCAAAATTGACTTGTCTGATCTGGGCAATATTGGAGTGGTTTTAGGGGTTACTGATGATGCTGAATCCATTTCTGACATTTTCAAAATTCAAAATGGCTGTCTAAACCGGAAGTGACCAGATTTTAACCGCCAGTGGGCCGATTTTGATGGATTTCAAATTGGTCCCTTCCGGTTTAGACAGCCATTTTGAATTTGAAAATGTCAGAAATGGATTCAGCATCATCAATAACCCCTAAAACCACTCCAACATTGCCCAGATCAGCCAAGTCAATTTTGCTGAAATATTGCCCATATAGGCAATTATGCTAATTTATGCTAATTATGTCAATTGTGCTAATTGCCCAATATATATAAGTTATCATCCGGCAGTTTCTGAATACTGGGGACCCATACTATCTATTTCTAACATAAAACTTTGGGGTACTCAACATTTCCGGGTACTCATTTTTAGCAAGTAGACTAATGAGTAAACTAAAGATAGATGAATCTTCAGTTCAGCTGTAGCTCCTCTTTTCTAAAGCCAAGTAGAACAAGGTTTATCCCTTTTCCATGACCAGGCTCTACATCTTTAGGAAGTCAGGTGGTTGTTGTAGATGAGCTGTCACCATGACGACGGCGGCGGCGGCGGTCACCTGCGCTCCCCGGCTGCTCCAGGACCTCGTAGATCTTGTACGGCTGCAGCGGCGTCTCCTTGGTGCCGTCGTACTTCAGCTGGAACTCGCGGCTCTTGTTCAGAGCGCAGCGGAGATTCGCTTTCCACTTGGCCGGGTCGGGATCGTCCACGCCGTCCTGGAACTTCCCCGTCGCCACCGCCCACGCCTAAGAGACGCAGCGCAGGGGTTAACACAGCTGGACGCCTAAGAGACGCAGCGCAGGGGTTAACACAGCTGGACGCCTAAGAGACGCAGCGCAGGGGTTAACACAGCTGGACGCCTAAGAGACGCAGCGCAGGGTTTAACACAGCTGGACGCCTAAGAGACGCAGCGCAGGGGTTAACACAGCTGGACGCCTGCAAGACGCAGCGCAGGGGTTAACACAGCTGGACGCCTAAGAGACGCAGCGCAGGGGTTAACGCAGCTGGACGCCTAAGAGACGCAGCGCAGGGGTTAACACAGCTGGACGCCTAAGAGACGCAGCGCAGGGGTTAACACAGCTGGACGCCTGAGAGACGCAGCGCAGGGGTTAACGCAGCTGGACGCCTAAGAGACGCAGCGCAGGGGTTAACACAGCTGGACGCCTGCAAGACGCAGCGCAGGGGTTAACACAGCTGGACGCCTAAGAGACGCAGCGCAGGGGTTAACGCAGCTGGACGCCTAAGAGACGCAGCGCAGGGGTTAACGCAGCTGGACGCCTAAGAGACGCAGCGCAGGGGTTAACACAGTCACCATCACTCGTTTTCACTATTAATCGCAGTATTAAAAGGACAATTTCCGTTTTTTTTACAACCTGGACCTTATTTCTACATAAAATCCGATCATTTCCTCCCCCAGATAACTCTGGTGTCATTCCAAGTGGTTGTGATGAAATGAGCTGCAGCCGAGAGGCGCGTATATCCGTATAATGGAGTCTACAGGGTCTAAATAACACATTATCTGCAGAGAAACTCCTTCATTTCACCAATATTTAGTTGTGATAGGCTAGTGCTATTCCCCTCTGAGTCCGGGGTTAGCTGTTATCAACATCCGGGGTCTGTAGGTTGACCTACTGACCTCTGACCTGGATGATGTCATCTCTGAGCGCCGCGCGGCTCATTCTGATAATAATCATTCTGCTTCGGCATTCGGGTCCATTTTTATCTCAACTAGCCGGAGCTTTAGTGAGTCCAGGTTGAGGAGAGGAAGCCTGTGGAAGCTGAACTTCATCCAGCTGCTCATTTTGTTCTGACAAGTCACAAACACACAGAAACCAACCGTAGCATTAGCGCTAGCAACAAGCTCAGAGATGACATCATCCAGGTCAGAGGTCAGCAGGTCAACCTACAGACCCCGGATGTTGATAACAGCTAACCCCGGACTCAGAGGGGAATAGCACTAGCCTATCAGAACTAAATACTGGTGAAATGAAGGAGTTTCTCTGCAGATAATGTGTTATTTAGAGGCTGTAGACTCCATTATACGGATATACGCGCCTCTCGGCTGGAGCTCATTTCATCAAAACAGAAATGATCCTTTAAACGCCACAATTAATTAATTAATCGTAAAGATTCCTAAATACCGTTACTTTTCACAGTCGCTCCAGCAGCTCATCAGGGAGGTGAGTTTCTGCTCAGGAGTTTTAAAATGAGAGTGAACATTGTTGGGGGCGTTCCCACCTTGAAGATGGTGTTCTCCTCGTCCGACGACGGCGTGTGGCGAGTGGCGTGTTTCCATGGTATCAGGAAGAGGCGGTGGTCTGGACCCATCCATCCCAGTCCCGGGTAGCGGCCGCCGTCCACCTGGGCCAGCAGCCAGGGCTTCAGCCTGATGCGCCGCGGCTGCACGCTCATGGTCGCCACGGAGACAGGAGGGGGGTTCATGGTCGCCACGGAGACAGGAGGGGGGTTCATCTTCTGCCCTACAAAGCAAAAAGGCAGTAAAATGAGTTATTATCATTTTCATGACATTAGTGTTGCCATGGTAACGGGTTATCAATTAAGTTCAAGTTCAAGTTCAGTTTATTTCACGTCCCCAAAGGGCAATTTGGGTTGCAGCTCATAGAATCACATAAAGGTAAAAAACATACAACACAAAGACATATAGTGACATAGAAGCGCATCATTATAAATAACAATATAAATAAAATATGCACTAATTGTGATCATATAAGAGATAAATATAGGAAATACCGTTGAAACACAGAATACAAGATCCAAGATAACACTGTTAAGAACATAGTGGTCAAGTAAAGTGCATCAGATAAAGTGCAGTCTCACACAGAGGAGAGCAAAATGATTGGGACAGTACGGTGGCCAGTACAGACTTAAACAGGTTACAACCAGTCATTATTTCGAAGCATTCAGTGCTCGAATGGAGACAGGCACACAATTATCTGGTACTGTATGATACTGATACTGTATAGCCTACTGCCGGTCTTTCCTGAGGTGTCCAAGGAAACGGTCCTAGACTCTGGAACACTCTTCCCTTGGACTCGTTGGCCATTTTTAAAAAGAAACTGAAAACGTTTAAATCTTTAATTTGGATTTTAATAAGTTGTTGATTTTATCTTTCATCACTGTTATTGTTTGGCTTTGTTCAAGGCTTTATGCATGAAAGTGCTCTATAGATAAACATCATTATTATAATTATTAGAAGCGGATTCAGCTTCTGTCCTGAGCTTAAAGGGAAACTTTCTGTCTTCTGTCTTTTTCTATGTGAGTGATGGATAATACTTTTATTGAGGTGGCTGCAGTATTGAGCCAGGCAGGCAGCTGCAGCCCATAACACTCTACCACGGGGCAAGTGGCTCCGTCAGAGTTCACCCTATAAACGGGCATTTGTTTCACACTGACAGGCTCAGATAGCGGCGTGGTGGTGTGGTGATCTGGACCCAGATCACAGCAAAAAGACGATTACGTCCATTTCTCCTTTCTAGTTTGTTGTCAGACACTCACTGTAACTATCTGAGCCTCAGTGTGTGAACTCTGATGGAGCCACTTGCCCCGTGGTAGAGTATTATGGGCTGCAGGCTGCAGGCTGCCTGCCTGGTTGAAGAGTATTATGGGCTGCAGGCTGCAGGCTGCCTGCCTGGTTGAAGAGTATTATGGGCTGCAGGCTGCAGGCTGCCTGCCTGGTTGAAGAGTATTATGGGCTGCAGGCTGCCTGCCCGGCTCAGTACTGCAGCCACCTCAATAAAAGTATCATCCATCACTCACATACACAGAGAAACAGATGAAAACAGGTCCCAGGTTGAAAAAACCGAAGTTGCCCTTTAAGTTTAAATAAAGTTTTCAACATCAACAGTCACATGATCCTGACTCGTTTCTGTTCCTGAAAACGTTTTGGGAAGTTACAGAGTCTTAGTCCTGGTCCTGAACTGGGTCCTGGTCTGAGGTCTGTGCAGCGTCGGCCCGAGGCCTCAGTGGACTGAGCTCCTGCTGGGGGCCCGTGACTACTGGGGGGGGGGGGGGGGGGGGGGCAAAAGGCAAGAAACTTTTATAAACTGTAGTGTGTAACTTAACTTCTGTCGATCTTTAGAGAAACTCGGCCTAATTACAAAAAACTTGAATTATTGTTGCATTTCAAATTGTTGTTGCACTTTTCTGTTGCAGTTTATTTAATTAAAACCAGAAAAAAGTTAAAAAGTAGATGATGTGTTTACAATAAATACATTCATGTCTGTTGGTTTATTTAGTTACTTTATATTAACTAGAAGATGAAATGGAAACCAACCTCAGGCTGCTGAGACTTTGTTACATTTGGTTTCAGAAGAAAAAGCACAGACGGTAAAAACCAGGATGTGATGATTTATAATGACAGAGGAAAACATGACATAGTATTATGGGCTGTAATAGAGGAGGGGGCCAAGATAAAGGTTCAGCTCAGGGCCCCGTGGAGGCTTGGACCGGCCCTGGGACCAGGACTAACACCTGACTCGGTTCAGGTGTTTGTGTCCTGACAGACTCACCTGGTCTTAGTCCTGGTTTTAGTCCTGGTCCTGGTCTTGGTCCTGGTCCTGGTCCTGGTCCGGGTCTTAGTCCGGGTCTCGGTCCCGGTTCCCGCCGTTAAAACCTCCGCAGCGTCGCGAGGACAGAGTGAACAAAGTAACGAAGTAACGCGGTGCAGAGGAACGCGGCAGTGGCGCGCGGCGCGAGGCAGCGGAGCTCGGTGATCCGGATCAGACCCGAGTCAAGTGTGACGTCAGCACCGCCACTTCCGGTCTGGGAGTGCGCCGCCTTCACAATAAAAGCCTCAACCCCGCGCTGCTGTCTCGGTCTCGCGGCGGAACGGGCTTTTATTGTGAAGGGGCGGCAGGTAGCTTCCGGTCTGTGACGTCACGATGAAAGTTTTTACAGAAGTTGTTGAGTTGGTTCAGATACTCAGATACTCCCTTCCTGCTTCCGCTGCCACTAACTACTACTACTACTACTACTACTACTACTACTACTAGGGTGGATTGGCCTAACTACTACTACTACTACTACTACTACTACTAGGGTGGATTGGCCTAACTACTACTACTACTACTACTACTACTACTACTAGGGTGGATTGGCCTAACTACTACTACTACTACTACTACTACTACTAGGGTGGATTGGCCTAATGTGGGACACTTGAGCTTAAATGGGTGTAGGTCTTAGTTCCTATAGCAACAGAAAGTTAATGTAAATGTGGACTCACACAAGCTGTGATATTACATGATCAAAATCACATGACATCTCAAATGTCCAATCATAGGTTTAGGAGGGAGAGCCTTCAAACCGGAGGCTCCCTGTGTGAAGACCAAAATGCTAGGTACTTAGGGTTTGGACAAAAATAATGTTTAGGCCATAATTTATTAAAAAAAACAAAATTATTGCAATATTTTGTCAAAATGTGTTTATAATATGTTGATGCATTAAAATATATCTTAATATGGTGTAACCATTCTCAATATTTAGGATTTAGATCAACATTTCTACTGTCCCACTTTAGGAAACATGCTTTCCTAAAGCGGGACAGGTGGTTGTTCCTAATGTGGGACAGTGCTTTTCCAGGTAAAACTAATAGGTTGAACAATAACAATGGTTGTTTACATGGTTTTATTGTTATAATGCATTGTTTTGAATATTTTACAACAAAATAAAATTATATTTATTAACTGGAAGTGGTCATAATACTGTTAAAGGGGTAAATGGCTCTGATTTTTTTTCTTTCTTGTCTCTAAATCTTGTCTTTTTTGATAATGTTCATGAAAAATGTTTGAGTTTAGAAGTAATCAAAGGATAGCACATTATTGATTAATTAAATGATATATATTTCAGATCACAGTGGAAAAGAAGAGTAAGGCAATGAGACAAAACCAGGGAAAGAAAACATTGGAAAAGAAAGGAAAAGAATCAAGCAAGAGAACTCAACCAGTGGAAAAAAGACAGGATGAGGGGAAACATTACTGAATATAGGGAGATCACTGAGGATGGTGGAGGTTGTTGACCCTAAGTCCACTCTGTAGCGAAGGGTCAAAGGTCACCTCCACCATTACTACTAACTATTGGTTGTGTTATCTATTTTATTAACTATTGTTAATTGTTGTCCTGTGTATGTATTTTATTGCTATTTCTATTATTAGCATATGTTGTGTCACTGTTGTACTTGGTTTTTACTGTTGTCTTATGCTGCTGGCTGCACTACAAATTGTCCTCCGGGGACAATAAAGATCTCTTGACTTGACTTGACCACACAGTTGGTAGAAAACCATTAACACTATAGAAGATGAAGCAGAACTAGGACAATAAGTGATATTATTGAACACTGGTTTGCAATCTAGCATTTATCATGTAAATTAAGATGACTTTTAAACAGACTTTTTACTGTCCCGCATTAGGAGCATGACTGTCCCACATTAGGGAACGGAGATTGCCGCGAAAAACTTTGCAATCAGAGTTGAAATATGTTTGGTATTTCTTTTAGGAGTGTGATATCAGGCTGAAACTTGTGCACACCGGCACGGACGGACGGACGGAGAAGACCAGGTGGTCGAGTAACATGAGAAAAAGCTCCCGCACACTGTCATCACTTGCAGAGGTTTTATTGAACAACGTTTCGGTCCTGAGACCTTCGTCAGGAGTGTCATATCAGAATGTTCTCTTTGGATTCCATTAGATCACAACCTAAGGATTTCAGAATGGTACAGGATGTAGATTGAATGTGTTTTCTTCATATCGCATTATAGACCAGAAGTCTAAATTGCAAAAAATGTCCCACATTAGGCGAATTCACCCTATACAATACTACTGCAATACTATACTACTACTAATATCTACTGATCAATAATATTATCAAACCAATCAGAGAATAATCCATGAACAATAACACTGAACTAATGACACAACTCTCTGTGTGTGTGTGTGTGTGTGTGTGTGTGTGCTTATCCCTGTTGATTTTTATGATGTATGATATACAGCAGAAACAACAGCCTAGATATATATATATAATGTAAATAGGGTGATTAGTATGTATACTGTATATAATGTAAATAATATATAATATAGTATATATATAATGTAAATAGGGTGATTATATATATATATACTGTATATAATGTAAATGATATTTAATATAGTAAATATATAATTGTGATTAAAAAGAAGAAACTGAGACTAAAGCTTCTCTACGTGTGTTTCCTGTCTTTACATTCATCAACATGTTTTCTTTGCTTTATTATTCCGGGTCTGAACAGACTTCATATTATTGTTGTCAAAGCTCTAAATGATATTTTTTATTGTTGTCAGTTGTTAATAGAATAAAACTAAATGTTTAATTTACTGAAATACACGTCTATGAAGAGTAAAACCAGAGAAACGGATCATTTTGAAGTTGTCTCTTATGGCAAAGATGGAAGATATCAAAACAATATGGTCCTCACTGCAGGCGGCCCCGGTTCGAATCCCATGTGGAGCGGCCCTTTCCTACGTGTCACCCCCACCCTGCCTGACATTTCCTGTCTCTCTCTCAACTCTCCTGTCCAAAGGCCAAAAGCCCCAGAAATAAAGGCAACTTAACAACCAAACAGAGAGAGTTGAATGGACTGAACTGTTTCACACTGAGCAGGTTGAGGTCGTTCTTCATGGTCGACTCTGACCTCTGACCTCTGACCTCTAGGTTCAAGACAGAAGCTGTTTTGTAGCCCAAAGTTGGATTTAAAGTGAAATAATGTCCCTGTGGAACAAGTAGAGACTGTCAAACTCCTGGGTGTAACGGTGGATTCCAGGCTTTCCTCTAATAATCACATTAATCAAATGATCTTAAAAATGGGAAGAGCTGTTGGTATCTCCAGGAAACGTGCTTCTTTTGTTGCTCGACCCCTCATGTGTCAGATTGACCAGAGTTTGGTGTTGTGCCACCTAGACTATTCCTCTGTGGTCTGGGCATCGGCTGCAAAAACTGAGCTCAAAAAGCTGCAGATCGCCCAAAATAAGGCTGCAGGGTTGGTATTGAGTTGTTCTGATTCCCTCTCATGGCTGATGGTAGATAACAGGTTACAGCATCGAGCATCGAGCTCTGCTGTAACGTTTCAGTCAGTCTTCATCAGTAAAACACCTGACTTTTTATTTACTAAGGCCTCGTCACCATCTTTTATCTCTAGAGCAACAACTCTGTGGAATAATCTACCTCACTACCTCTGTTGTATTGAAAGGAAACAGGTTTTTAAAAAGAAATTGAAATGTTATTTTTTATGAGCTGTATACGAGTCAGAGTGGTTCCACTTTGTTATCTAAGAAAAGCTGTGTTTAAGATGTGTGGAAATGTTCAAATGTTTGCTTTAACTTTTTAACATTTAGGTTGTTGTGATTGACTGTAAATGTAAATGTAAATGTATGATATGTTGTGTATATGTATATTTTGTGTTAGACTATTCTCTGACCTCGGCTGCAGGTGAGTTCATCAGGTGAGAGGCTTCAACTGAACTCAGATCAGATTCAACAATAAAACAGAAACAGGTTTTTGAGTGAACTGAGACTGAACCAACTGGAACAGAAACTGAACTGAACTTGAACTACGTTTCTATGGAAACAACATTATGAGTTAGATCAGATCTCACTTCACAGTAGAGGTGAGTTTATTAATTATCTAAGTTCTTTATCTTCAGTTCTACGTATAATAAGTAAAGTTTGTTTTGTTTATTATTGTGATTACTGAGGAACATTTAACTTCACTTGAACCTGCTCCACTGGGTTTTATTTCTCTATTTAGTCAAAGCTTCAATAGAGACGAACCAGCACTGACACAAAGGTTTCATTTTTTTTTTTCAATAAATCTTTATTGACAGAAATATAATCAATACAAAGGCAGTTATTATTAATGTAGGTAGGCTATAGGCTATTACTTAAATAGAGAGAATAAAGAGCACATGTAGTTAATATGTTTTCATAGCTTTCTTATTATTGGAGTCACAGATACTTAGCATGTTACTGTTCTGTTTCCCTCTGGGATGGCTCTAACAGGGTTTAGAGTGACGACATTCAGCTTTGTGTATGTGATATTTACCTAATATTATGACATAGCCTACAGTTCTTTCTGTTTCTTACTTTTGACATCTTGGACACCAAAAAGTACATTATTGTTCCAGTCTAAAGAAAAATCTGAGTCAGTCTTCAGTGTGATGTAACGCAGTAGCTACTTCTGTCCAGTAGGTGGCAGTAGAGTTACAGTTCCATGTGATGTAACGCAGTAGCTACTTCTGTCCAGTAGGTGGCAGTAGAGTTACAGTTCCATGTGATGTAACGCAGTAGCTACTTCTGTCCAGTAGGTGGCAGTAGAGTTACAGGTGCATCACAGTTTCAGGCTCAGACTCACACAGAGAACAGTTCACACATAGATCTTTATTACATTTTTTTTTTTTTTTTAAATTTCTTTTTATTAAGGTTCAATCAGGGCACATATTGTTCTTCACATATGGTTTCCACAGAACCATGCATTTTTCTGTAGCACAGGCTACTAAACAGTTATGAATAAACATTACAAAGCAAGTAACAGCTTACAAACATAGGGTGAATATGGGTAAACTGGGACACTTTCTGAAAATCTACCTTCAACATCCTTTTTGATTATGAACCAAATGTCTTAGCCCATCATATAATACCATTCTAAATAGCTTAAGATCTCTCCTATACTATGTAGAAGAAAAAACAAAGAAACATTAAACACTGGATGAATGACCCTTCACCCCAAAAAAATTGACCCAAAACCAAAATTTTGAGGCACTATTGGTAAAGTGGGACACCATATTGGCAAACTGGGACACCTCCATTTCTATTTAAACACAATAATATAAACAACAACTATTAATTTCTAATGAATAGAAATATTAACGTTTTTATTAAAAATACAATTTTATTTTAAAATCTTTATTTTCCTTGTCCCTGTTCTGCTCTTTTCTGCCCTTGGATTCTGAAATAGGATTAGGCCAATTAGCATTAGCCTACTAGCTAGCTAGGATAGGCTAGCTAAGCATCACAAGCATCATTTTCATTGTAGCTACCTTGATTTATGCAATTTAAGTAAATTTGTTTATATATCTAGCTAGCCATAGCAAAATTTATGGGGGATGAATAAAAGTGGAACTTATTTCTACCTTTAGAATGACTTAAATGATTGTCCCAGTTTGCCAATAACACTCTGTCCCACTTTACCAATAGCACATTGGTAGACTGGGACAGTAGCAAAATGCCACTTTAAAAAAAATGTAAGACTCACATGGATGTGATTTTTAAAAATTATGAATCACCATTACACCCCCTAACAAAATATATCACAATTACAAACTATCCACCAGTTTGCTTATTTCTAGAACACTAACATCTTTCAGCTAAGAACGCTATGTCATTTTAGCTACCACCCTGTTTCACTGTGGAGGTAGTTGAATATGGTGAGCCCCCCCCCCCCCCCCCCCCCTGGAAGTGATGTCATGGACACAGAACCACTCTTTTTTAATCTCATACATACCTATGATGAGCTCAATGATGATTTTTAGTAATAGAAGTATACACATGTAAAGATAAACATGATTAAGCTTAACTGTCCCACTTTACCCATATTCACCCTACATACATAAACACATGAATACACCCTTTATTACATTTTAACAGATAATGTTTGGCAGGGTGATATTGATCTATGAACTAGTCTGTAAGACACTTCTCTCACTTTATCTGTAATTAGGTTTTTGTATGGAAGGTTCCTTTAACAATATTAGACCATTACTGGGGGGGGGGGGGCTATAGAGCTGTTCACCTTGGTGTAGAGCCTCCTGTCTGTCTGGGGGGGGGGGCTATAGAGCTGTTCACCTTGGTGTAGAGCCTCCTGTCTGTCTGTCTGTCTGGGGGGGGGGCTATAGAGCTGTTCACCTTGGTGTAGAGCCTCCTGTCTGTCTGTCTGTCTGGGGGGGGGCTATAGAGCTGTTCACCTTGGTGTAGAGCCTCCTGTCTGTCTGGGGGGGGGCTATAGAGCTGTTCACCTTGGTGTAGAGCCTCCTGTCTGTCTGTCTGTCTGGGGGGGGGGCTATATAGCTGTTCACCTTGGTGTAGAGCCTCCTGTCTGTCTGGGGGGGGGGCTATAGAGCTGTTCACCTTGGTGTAGAGCCTCCTGTCTGTCTGGGGGGGGGCTATAGAGCTGTTCACCTTGGTGTAGAGCCTCCTGTCTGTCTGTCTGGGGGGGGGGGGGGGCGATAGAGCTGTTCACCTTGGTGTAGAGCCTCCTGTCTGTCTGGGGGGGGGGGGGCTATAGAGCTGTTCACCTTGGTGTAGAGCCTCCTGTCTGTCTGTCTGGGGGGGGGGGGCTATAGAGCTGTTCACCTTGGTGTAGAGCCTCCTGTCTGTCTGTCTGGGGGGGGGGGGCTATAGAGCTGTTCACCTTGGTGTAGAGCCTCCTGTCTGTGTGGGGGGGGGGGGCTATAGAGCTGTTCACCTTGGTGTAGAGCCTCCTGTCTGTCTGGGGGGGGGGGCTATAGAGCTGTTCACCTTGGTGTAGAGCCTCCTGTCTGTCTGTCTGGGGGGGGGGCTATAGAGCTGTTCACCTTGGTGTAGAGCCTCCTGTCTGTCTGTCTGGGGGGGGGGGGGCTATAGAGCTGTTCACCTTGGTGTAGAGCCTCCTGTCTGTCTGTCTGTCTGTCTGGGGGGGGGCTATAGAGCTGTTCACCTTGGTGTAGAGCCTCCTGTCTGTCTGTCTGTCTGGGGGGGGGGGGGCTATAGAGCTGTTCACCTTGGTGTAGGGCCTCCTGTCTGTCTGGGGGGGGGGGGCGATAGAGCTGTTCACCTTGGTGTAGAGCCTCCTGTCTGTCTGGGGGGGGGGGGCTATAGAGCTGTTCACCTTGGTGTAGAGCCTCCTGTCTGTCTGTCTGGGGGGGGGGGCTATAGAGCTGTTCACCTTGGTGTAGAGCCTCCTGTCTGTCTGGGGGGGGGGGGCTATAGAGCTGTTCACCTTGGTGTAGAGCCTCCTGTCTGTCTGGGGGGGGGGGGCTATAGAGCTGTTCACCTTGGTGTAGAGCCTCCTGTCTGTCTGTCTGGGGGGGGGGGCTATAGAGCTGTTCACCTTGGTGTAGAGCCTCCTGTCTGTCTGTCTGGGGGGGGGCTATAGAGCTGTTCACCTTGGTGTAGAGCCTCCTGTCTGTCTGGGGGGGGCTATAGAGCTGTTCACCTTGGTGTAGAGCCTCCTGTCTGTCTGGGGGGGGGGGCTATAGAGCTGTTCACCTTGGTGTAGAGCCTCCTGTCTGTCTGTCTGGGGGGGGGGGGGGCTATAGAGCTGTTCACCTTGGTGTAGAGCCTCCTGTCTGTCTGGGGGGGGGGGCTATAGAGCTGTTCACCTTGGTGTAGAGCCTCCTGTCTGTCTGTCTGGGGGGGGGGGGGGCTATAGAGCTGTTCACCTTGGTGTAGAGCCTCCTGTCTGTCTGTCTGGGGGGGGGGGGGGCTATAGAGCTGTTCACCTTGGTGTAGAGCCTCCTGTCTGTCTGGGGGGGGGGGCTATAGAGCTGTTCACCTTGGTGTAGAGCCTCCTGTCTGTCTGTCTGGGGGGGGGGGGGCTATAGAGCTGTTCACCTTGGTGTAGAGCTCCTGTCTGTCTGGGGGGGGGGCTATAGAGCTGTTCACCTTGGTGTAGAGCCTCCTGTCTGTCTGGGGGGGGGGGGGGGCTATAGAGCTGTTAACCTTGGTGTAGAGCCTCCTGTCTGTCTGTCTGGGGGGGGGGGCTATAGAGCTGTTCACCTTGGTGTAGAGCCTCCTGTCTGTCTGTCTGGGGGGGGGGGGCTATAGAGCTGTTCACCTTGGTGTAGAGCCTCCTGTCTGTCTGGGGGGGGGGGGGGGCTATAGAGCTGTTCACCTGGGTGTAGAGCCTCCTGTCTGTCTGGGGGGGGGGCTATAGAGCTGTTCACCTTGGTGTAGAGCCTCCTGTCTGTCTGTCTGGGGGGGGGGGCTATAGAGCTGTTCACCTTGGTGTAGAGCCTCCTGTCTGTCTGTTGGGGGGGGGGCTATAGAGCTGTTCACCTTGGTGTAGAGCCTCCTGTCTGTCTGGGGGGGGGGGGGCTATAGAGCTGTTCACCTTGGTGTAGAGCCTCCTGTCTGTCTGTCTGGGGGGGGGGGCTATAGAGCTGTTCACCTTGGTGTAGAGCCTCCTGTCTGTCTGTCTGGGGGGGGGGGGCTATAGAGCTGTTCACCTTGGTGTAGAGCCTCCTGTCTGTCTGTCTGGGGGGGGGGGGCTATAGAGCTGTTCACCTTGGTGTAGAGCCTACTGTCTGTCTGGGGGGGGGGGCTATAGAGCTGTTCACCTTGGTGTAGAGCCTCCTGTCTGTCTGTCTGGGGGGGGGGGGGCTATAGAGCTGTTCACCTTGGTGTAGAGCCTCCTGTCTGTCTGTCTGGGGGGGGGGGCTATAGAGCTGTTCACCTTGGTGTAGAGCCTCCTGTCTGTCTGGGGGGGGGGGGCTATAGAGCTGTTCACCTTGGTGTAGAGCCTCCTGTCTGTCTGGGGGGGGGGGGCTATAGAGCTGTTCACCTTGGTGTAGAGCCTCCTGTCTGTCTGTCTGGGGGGGGGGGGCTATAGAGCTGTTCACCTTGGTGTAGAGCCTCCTGTCTGTCTGGGGGGGGGGGGCTATAGAGCTGTTCACCTTGGTGTAGAGCCTCCTGTCTGTCTGTCTGGGGGGGGGGGGCTATAGAGCTGTTCACCTTGGTGTAGAGCCTCCTGTCTGTCTGTCTGGGGGGGGGGGCTATAGAGCTGTTCACCTTGGTGTAGAGCCTCCTGTCTGTCTGTCTGGGGGGGGGGGCTATAGAGCTGTTCACCTTGGTGTAGAGCCTCCTGTCTGTCTGGGGGGGGGGCTATAGAGCTGTTCACCTTGGTGTAGAGCCTCCTGTCTGTCTGTCTGGGGGGGGGGGCTATAGAGCTGTTCACCTTGGTGTAGAGCCTCCTGTCTGTCTGTCTGGGGGGGGGGGCTATAGAGCTGTTCACCTTGGTGTAGAGCCTCCTGTCTGTCTGGGGGGGGGGCTATAGAGCTGTTCACCTTGGTGTAGAGCCTCCTGTCTGTCTGGGGGGGGGGGCTATAGAGCTGTTCACCTTGGTGTAGAGCCTCCTGTCTGTCTGGGGGGGGGGGGGGCTATAGAGCTGTTCACCTTGGTGTAGAGCCTCCTGTCTGTCTGGGGGGGGGGGCTATAGAGCTGTTCACCTTGGTGTAGAGCCTCTGTCTGTCTGGGGGGGGGGGGGCTATAGAGCTGTTCACCTTGGTGTAGAGCCTCCTGTCTGTCTGGGGGGGGGTGCTATAGAGCTGTTCACCTTGGTGTAGAGCCTCCTGTCTGTCTGTCTGGGGGGGGGGCTATAGAGCTGTTCACCTTGGTGTAGAGCCTCCTGTCTGTCTGGGGGGGGGGGCTATAGAGCTGTTCACCTTGGTGTAGAGCCTCCTGTCTGTCTGGGGGGGGGCTATAGAGCTGTTCACCTTGGTGTAGAGCCTCCTGTCTGTCTGGGGGGGGGGGCTATAGAGCTGTTCACCTTGGTGTAGAGCCTCCTGTCTGTCTGGGGGGGGGGGGGCTATAGAGCTGTTCACCTTGGTGTAGAGCCTCCTGTCTGTCTGGGGGGGGGGCTATAGAGCTGTTCACCTTGGTGTAGAGCCTCCTGTCTGTCTGGGGGGGGGGGCTATAGAGCTGTTCACCTTGGTGTAGAGCCTCCTGTCTGTCTGGGGGGGGGGGCTATAGAGCTGTTCACCTTGGTGTAGAGCCTCCTGTCTGTCTGGGGGGGGGGGCTATAGAGCTGTTCACCTTGGTGTAGAGCCTCCTGTCTGTCTGGGGGGGGGGGCTATAGAGCTGTTCACCTTGGTGTAGAGCCTCCTGTCTGTCTGGGGGGGGGGGGCTATAGAGCTGTTCACCTTGGTGTAGAGCCTCCTGTCTGTCTGTCTGGGGGGGGGGGCTATAGAGCTGTTCACCTTGGTGTAGAGCCTCCTGTCTGTCTGTCTGGGGGGGGGGGCTATAGAGCTGTTCACCTTGGTGTAGAGCCTCCTGTCTGTCTGTCTGGGGGGGGGGCTATAGAGCTGTTCACCTTGGTGTAGAGCCTCCTGTCTGTCTGGGGGGGGGGGCTATAGAGCTGTTCACCTTGGTGTAGAGCCTCCTGTCTGTCTGGGGGGGGGGCTATAGAGCTGTTCACCTTGGTGTAGAGCCTCCTGTCTGTCTGGGGGGGGGGCTATAGAGCTGTTCACCTTGGTGTAGAGCCTCCTGTCTGTCTGTCTGGGGGGGGGGGCTATAGAGCTGTTCACCTTGGTGTAGAGCCTCCTGTCTGTCTGGGGGGGGGGCTATAGAGCTGTTCACCTTGGTGTAGAGCCTCCTGTCTGTCTGGGGGGGGGGGCTATAGAGCTGTTCACCTTGGTGTAGAGCCTCCTGTCTGTCTGGGGGGGGGGGCGATAGAGCTGTTCACCTTGGTGTAGAGCCTCCTGTCTGTCTGGGGGGGGGGGGGCTATAGAGCTGTTCACCTTGGTGTAGAGCCTCCTGTCTGTCTGTCTGGGGGGGGGGCTATAGAGCTGTTCACCTTGGTGTAGAGCCTCCTGTCTGTCTGGGGGGGGGGGGGGGCTATAGAGCTGTTCACCTTGGTGTAGAGCCTCCTGTCTGTCTGGGGGGGGGGGGCTATATAGCTGTTAACCTTGGTGTAGAGCCTCCTGTCTGTCTGGGGGGGGGGGCTATAGAGCTGTTCACCTTGGTGTAGAGCCTCCTGTCTGTCTGGGGGGGGGGGGGCTATAGAGCTGTTCACCTTGGTGTAGAGCCTCCTGTCTGTCTGGGGGGGGGGGGCTATAGAGCTGTTCACCTTGGTGTAGAGCCTCCTGTCTGTCTGGGGGGGGGGGCTATAGAGCTGTTCACCTTGGTGTAGAGCCTCCTGTCTGTCTGGGGGGGGGGGGGCTATAGAGCTGTTCACCTTGGTGTAGAGCCTCCTGTCTGTCTGGGGGGGGGGGGCTATAGAGCTGTTCACCTTGGTGTAGAGCCTCCTGTCTGTCTGGGGGGGGGGCTATAGAGCTGTTCACCTTGGTGTAGAGCCTCCTGTCTGTCTGTCTGGGGGGGGGGGCTATAGAGCTGTTCACCTTGGTGTAGAGCCTCCTGTCTGTCTGGGGGGGGGGGGCTATAGAGCTGTTCACCTTGGTGTAGAGCCTCCTGTCTGTCTGGGGGGGGGGGGGTATAGAGCTGTTAACATTGGTGTATAGCCACCTGTCTGTCTGTCTGGGGGGGGGGGCTATAGAGCTGTTCACCTTGGTGTAGAGCCTCCTGTCTGTCTGGGGGGGGGGCTATAGAGCTGTTCACCTTGGTGTAGAGCCTCCTGTCTGTCTGGGGGGGGGGGCTATAGAGCTGTTCACCTTGGTGTAGAGCCTCCTGTCTGTCTGGGGGGGGGGGGCTATAGAGCTGTTCACCTTGGTGTAGAGCCTCCTGTCTGTCTGGGGGGGGGGGCTATAGAGCTGTTCACCTTGGTGTTAGAGCCTCCTGTCTGTCTGTGGGGGGGGGGGCTATAGAGCTGTTCACCTTGGTGTAGAGCCTCCTGTCTGTCTGTCTGGGGGGGGGGCTATAGAGCTGTTCACCTTGGTGTAGAGCCTCCTGTCTGTCTGTCTGGGGGGGGGGCTATAGAGCTGTTCACCTTGGTGTAGAGCCTCCTGTCTGTCTGTCTGGGGGGGGGGGCTATAGAGCTGTTCACCTTGGTGTAGAGCCTCCTGTCTGTCTGTCTGGGGGGGGGCTATAGAGCTGTTCACCTTGGTGTAGAGCCTCCTGTCTGTCTGGGGGGGGGGGGCTATAGAGCTGTTCACCTTGGTGTAGAGCCTCCTGTCTGTCTGGGGGGGGGGGGGCTATAGAGCTGTTCACCTTGGTGTAGAGCCTCCTGTCTGTCTGGGGGGGGGGGCTATAGAGCTGTTCACCTTGGTGTTAGAGCCTCCTGTCTGTCTGGGGGGGGGGCTATAGAGCTGTTCACCTTGGTGTAGAGCCTCCTGTCTGTCTGGGGGGGGGGGCTATAGAGCTGTTCACCTTGGTGTAGAGCCTCCTGTCTGTCTGGGGGGGGGGGCTATAGAGCTGTTCACCTTGGTGTAGAGCCTCCTGTCTGTCTGGGGGGGGGGCTATAGAGCTGTTCACCTTGGTGTAGAGCCTCCTGTCTGTCTGGGGGGGGGGGGGCTATAGAGCTGTTCACCTTGGTGTAGAGCCTCCTGTCTGTCTGGGGGGGGGGGGCTATAGAGCTGTTCACCTTGGTGTAGAGCCTCCTGTCTGTCTGGGGGGGGGGCTATAGAGCTGTTCACCTTGGTGTAGAGCCTCCTGTCTGTCTGGGGGGGGGGGCTATAGAGCTGTTCACCTTGGTGTAGAGCCTCCTGTCTGTCTGGGGGGGGGGGCTATAGAGCTGTTCACCTTGGTGTAGAGCCTCCTGTCTGTCTGTCTGGGGGGGGGGCTATAGAGCTGTTCACCTTGGTGTAGAGCCTCCTGTCTGTCTGGGGGGGGGGGCTATAGAGCTGTTCACCTTGGTGTAGAGCCTCCTGTCTGTATGTCTGTCTGGGGGGGGGGCTATAGAGCTGTTCACCTTGGTGTAGAGCCTCCTGTCTGTCTGGGGGGGGGGGGCTATAGAGCTGTTCACCTTGGTGTAGAGCCTCCTGTCTGTCTGGGGGGGGGCGATAGAGCTGTTCACCTTGGTGTAGAGCCGCCTGTCGGGCTGGGGGGGGGGGGCTATAGAGCTGTTCACCTTGGTGTAGAGCCTCCTGTCTGTCTGGGGGGGGGGCTATAGAGCTGTTCACCTTGGTGTAGAGCCTCCTGTCTGTCTGGGGGGGGGGGCTATAGAGCTGTTCACCTTGGTGTAGAGCCTCCTGTCTGTCTGGGGGGGGGCTATAGAGCTGTTCACCTTGGTGTAGAGCCTCCAGTCTGTCTGGGGGGGGGGCTATAGAGCTGTTCACCTTGGTGTAGAGCCTCCTGTCTGTCTGGGGGGGGGGCTATAGAGCTGTTCACCTTGGTGTAGAGCCTCCTGTCTGTCCTGGGGGGGGGGGGCTATAGAGCTGTTTCACCTTGGTGTAGAGCCTCCTGTCTGTCTGGGGGGGGGGGGCTATAGAGCTGTTCACCTTGGTGTAGAGCCTCCTGTCTGTCTGGGGGGGGGGGCTATAGAGCTGTTCACCTTGGTGTAGAGCCTCCTGTCTGTCTGGGGGGGGGGGGCTATAGAGCTGTTCACCTTGGTGTAGAGCCTCCTGTTTGTCTGTCTGGGGGGGGGGCTATAGAGCTGTTCACCTTGGTGTAGAGCCTCCTGTCTGTCTGGGGGGGGGGGCTATAGAGCTGTTCACCTTGGTGTAGAGCCTCCTGTCTGTCTGGGGGGGGGGGGGCTATAGAGCTGTTTCACCTTGGTGTAGAGCCTCCTGTCTGTCTGGGGGGGGGGGCTATAGAGCTGTTCACCTTGGTGTAGAGCCTCCTGTCTGTCTGGGGGGGGGGGCTATAGAGCTGTTCACCTTGGTGTAGAGCCTCCTGTCTGTCTGGGGGGGGGGCTATAGAGTGTTCACCTTGGTGTAGAGCCTCCTGTCTGTCTGGGGGGGGGCTATAGAGCTGTTCACCTTGGTGTAGAGCCTCCTGTCTGTCTGGGGGGGGGCTATAGAGCTGTTCACCTTGGTGTAGAGCCTCCTGTCTGTCTGGGGGGGGGGGCTATAGAGCTGTTCACCTTGGTGTAGAGCCTCCTGTCTGTCTGGGGGGGGGGGGGGGGGCTATAGAGCTGTTCACCTTGGTGTAGAGCCTCCTGTCTGTCTGGGGGGGGGGGGGGGGCGATAGAGCTGTTAACCAGGGTGTAGAGCCTCCTGTCTGTCTGGGGGGGGGGGGGGCTATAGAGCTGTTCACCTTGGTGTAGAGCCTCCTGTCTGTCTGGGGGGGGGGGGGGCTATAGAGCTGTTCACCTTGGTGTAGAGCCTCCTGTCTGTCTGTCTGGGGGGGGGGCTATAGAGCTGTTCACCTTGGTGTAGAGCCTCCTGTCTGTCTGGGGGGGGGGCTATAGAGCTGTTCACCTTGGTGTAGAGCCTCCTGTCTGTCTGGGGGGGGGGCTATAGAGCTGTTCACCTTGGTGTAGAGCCTCCTGTCTGTCTGTCTGGGGGGGGGGGGGGGCTATAGAGCTGTTCACCTTGGTGTAGAGCCTCCTGTCTGTCTGGGGGGGGGGGCTATAGAGCTGTTCACCTTGGTGTAGAGCCTCCTGTCTGTCTGGGGGGGGGGCTATAGAGCTGTTCACCTTGGTGTTAGAGCCTCCTGTCTGTCTGGGGGGGGGGGGGGCTATAGAGCTGTTCACCTTGGTGTAGAGCCTCCTGTCTGTCTGTCGGGGGGGGGGGCTATAGAGCTGTTCACCTTGGTGTAGAGCCTCCTGTCTGTCTGGGGGGGGGGGCTATAGAGCTGTTCACCTTGGTGTAGAGCCTCCTGTCTGTCTGGGGGGGGGGGGGGCTATAGAGCTGTTCACCTTGGTGTAGAGCCTCCTGTCTGTCTGTCTGGGGGGGGGGGGCTATAGAGCTGTTCACCTTGGTGTAGAGCCCCTGTCTGTCTGGGGGGGGGGGCTATAGAGCTGTTCACCTTGGTGTAGAGCCTCCTGTCTGTCTGGGGGGGGGGGGGGGGGCTATAGAGCTGTTCACCTTGGTGTAGAGCCTCCTGTCTGTCTGTCTGGGGGGGGGGGGGGGCTATAGAGCTGTTCACCTTGGTGTAGAGCCTCTGTCTGTCTGTCTGGGGGGGGGGGCTATAGAGCTGTTCACCTTGGTGTAGAGCCTCCTGTCTGTCTGGGGGGGGGGGGGGGGCTATAGAGCTGTTCACCTTGGTGTAGAGCCTCCTGTCTGTCTGTCTGGGGGGGGGGGGGGCTATATAGCTGTTCACCTTGGTGTAGAGCCTCCTGTCTGTCTGGGGGGGGGGGGGGGGCTATAGAGCTGTTCACCTTGGTGTAGAGCCTCCTGTCTGTCTGTCTGGGGGGGGGGGCTATAGAGCTGTTCACCTTGGTGTAGAGCCTCCTGTCTGTCTGGGGGGGGGGGCTATAGAGCTGTTCACCTTGGTGTAGAGCCTCCTGTCTGTCTGTCTGGGGGGGGGGGCTATAGAGCTGTTCACCTTGGTGTAGAGCCTCCTGTCTGTCTGTCGGGGGGGGGGGGCTATAGAGCTGTTCACCTTGGTGTAGAGCCTCCTGTCTGTCTGTCTGGGGGGGGGGGCTATAGAGCTGTTCACCTTGGTGTAGAGCCTCCTGTCTGTCTGTCTGGGGGGGGGGCTATAGAGCTGTTCACCTTGGTGTAGAGCCTCCTGTCTGTCTGTCTGGGGGGGGGGGGGGGCTATAGAGCTGTTCACCTTGGTGTAGAGCCTCCTGTCTGTCTGGGGGGGGGGCTTATAGAGCTGTTCACCTTGGTGTAGAGCCTCCTGTCTGTCTGGGGGGGGGGGGGGGGGCTTATAGAGCTGTTCACCTTGGTGTAGAGCCTCCTGTCTGTCTGGGGGGGGGGGGCTTATAGAGCTGTTCACCTTGGTGTAGAGCCTCCTGTCTGTTCTGGGGGGGGGGCTATAGAGCTGTTCACCTTGGTGTAGAGCTCCTGTCTGTCTGTCTGGGGGGGGGGGCTATAGAGCTGTTCACCTTGGTGTAGAGCCTCCTGTCTGTCTGTCTGGGGGGGGGGCTATAGAGCTGTTAACATTGGTGTAGAGCCTCCTGTCTGTCTGGGGGGGGGGCTTTATTATAGAGCTGTTCACCTTGGTTGTAGAGCCTCCTGTCTGTCTGTCTGGGGGGGGGGGGGGGGCTATAGAGCTGTTCACCGTGGTGTAGAGCCTCCTGTCTGTCTGTCTGGGGGGGGGGGGGGGGGCTATAGAGCTGTTCACCTTGGTGTAGAGCTCCTGTCTGTCTGGGGGGGGGGGGGGCTATTAGAGCTGTTCACCTTGGTGTAGAGCCTCCTGTCTGTCTGGGGGGGGGGGGGGGCTATAGAGTGTTCACCTTGGTGTAGAGCTCCTGTCTGTCTGGGGGGGGGGGCTATAGAGCTGTTCACCTTGGTGTAGAGCCTCCTGTCTGTGGGGGGGGGGCTATAGAGCTGTTCCTTGGTGTAGAGCCTCCTGTCTGTCTGGGGGGGGGGGCTATAGAGCTGTTCACCTGGGTGTAGAGCCTCCTGTCTGTCTGGGGGGGGGGGGGGCTATAGAGCTGTTCACCTTGGTTGTAGAGCCTCCTGTCTGTCTGGGGGGGGCTATAGAGCTGTCCCTTGGTGTAGAGCCTCCTGGGGGGGGGGGGGCTATAGAGCTGTTCACCTGGTGTAGGTCCTGTCTGTCTGTCTGGGGGGGGGGGGGGCTATAGAGCTGTTCACCTTGGTGTAGAGCCTCCTGTCTGTCTGTCTGGGGGGGGGGGGGGGGCTATAGAGCTATAGAACGACCCCCCCCCCCAGGTGTATTCCACTCCCCTCTGTCTGCTGGGGGGTCGGCCCCCGACTCAGGAAGTCTTTCACAGGTAATGGCACCGACATCCTGGAGTGTGATTAAGAGTCTAATCAACACACTTTAAAATACAAAAGGGTTTGAGTTCATCATGAGAAAGTGAGAGTTGGATGTCTCAATGCAGTTACAAGGTTTAGACATTAAAACACAAGTGGGTAACAAACAAAAGGAGATCTGAGACCTTGGAGGGAAAGCAGGGGGGGTGGGGACGTCACAAGTGATTAAAACAAAGGAATATTCAAATTTACCATTACCCTGGGCTGGGGGGGGGGGTGACCCTGTGGTGGCCCCCCCTGCAGTCATGGACCATGATTCCTCTGGGTGTGCGCGGCCCCCAAAGGCCGTGTCTCCTCAGCCGTGTCTCCTATGTGTGTGGGTGTGTATGTCTGTGCGTATGTTTAGTTTAGTTTTTAGTTTGGTTTAGTTTATTTCCGTCATTAAAAGAAAAGTAACACTAGCTGCGTTTCCATTACAGATTTTTGCAAAATAAAAGCGATATTTCTGAAACTTCGAAAAAGTGCAATTGCTATTTGCGGGTGTTTCCATTGAAAGGTATTTTGCGAATGAGCCGTAATGCGTCTTGCGTTTCTATGGTGACGGCACAGCGATCTCAGCTGCTTACAGCTGTTGCTGTTATTGTTTTTAACAAAGACGAAAACAGCGCTTGATTACTGAAAGGCAAAGCCCGTGTGGCGCTGCAGCGGCCACAAATAAGGACGCACTCACACGGGCCAGTTGTTCTATACCGTGCTGAAGCCCGAATCCCCCCCCCCCCCCCCCCCTGTCCCCCGCTGGCCCCTCACACCACCTCCAACCCAAGCTGATCAAGCACGGCTGCCTCCGTTGATATAGAGGGATTATTTGTTTACCAACACGGTGGATGTGCGCTTTAACCTGACTGCAGAAAGAACGGAGCCTTTTTACACCAGTGGTGATGAGGCGCTGACAACAATATAGGTGGTGGTGTGTGTCCACACACCCGTACTGGTTTATGTGACTTAAGGTGACATGTTCCACACACCCGTACTGGTTTATGTGACTAGAGGGGACATGTTCCACACACCCGTACTGGTTTATGTGACTAGAGGGGACATGTTCCACACACCCGTACTGGTTTATGTGACTAGAGGGGACATGTTCCACACACCCGTACTGGTTTATGTGACTAGAGGAGACATGTTCCACACACCCGTACTGGTTTATGTGACTAGAGGGGACATGTTCCACACACCCGTACTGGTTTATGTGACTTAAGGTGACATGTCGGTGCAGGAGGGAGAGGAGCGTGGATGCGAGCCAGTCTCCTTCAACCATGCACGGAAAAGGGGAACGATAGGAAAGGTTTTTCTAATTTAATGAGAAACAATGCCCACGTCAGCAATGCATTACAATAAACATGTGGTTCATTTGTCCCCTCAAGTTACATAAACCAACACAGCGTGGACGGTGGACACACACAACTCCGGTGACGTGTAGAAAAGCGGAAAAAGTGTTTCCATTACACTTTTGCGATACACGTTTGTATCGATACGTCTCAAAAACCACCTCATGAGAGTGCAAAAACTTTTTTGCGATATTTGAGAGTTTTTTCGAAATGTAGGTGTTTCCATCATCAGTTTTTAATTTCGATATTTAGGTTTTGCGCATTTCAAGGGGTAATGGAAACGCACCTAGTGTCAAATAGTGTTACATGATTGTGTATTTTTGTAATTAAGACATGATTAGTTATGTTTTCGGTAAATATACCTTGCTAGCTTTCAGTCTATACTAACTCTTTTCATTTTGTTAATCTGGATGCTAACTGAAGTGTATTCATGCCATGCTACTGTAAGTATTGTAAGTAAATTGTGTTTCTGTGATGATTTCAGTTTTAGAAATAGAGGACTCCATTAAAGGACAGGAAAAGATCAAGCCTTGTGGTTTTTGGGGGAGCTTCTATACGTGTCGTTGACTGACTGTCTAGCTTTGCATCGGCCCACCAACTGCCAGGGCAGTACAGTCTTCTTTTTCCTATGAGCTACATGTGGTGAGCTTGAACAACAGGGCTATGTGTCAATTTACAGTGAAATTACTCTTTAAGTTACTTACCTATTTTTCAATTTATGTTCTATGCAGTTCCATGCAGGCAAATTGCTGCACAGCATAACACAAGTTGGACAGATGTGATACTGACAATATTGTTCCAAATGCACAATAAAGGAACACTGAAATGCATTTTTTTGAGTGTGTGGTTTATGCATAGCTACAGATTGCTGATGATGTTTTCAGTTCCATATGAACTGAGTTATCCAGCATTGTCTCATTTTCTGGAAAAATGCTATTCTAGTTATTGGTTTATATGTAAAAATACTTGAGTACCAAGTTTCTGCATGATGTTACATGTAAGTATGTAGCAGGTACACTTTATTTTAATGTGCTCATTCCACTGTACCAAAGAGTAACAACGGTGTATTAACACAACTGTTGTGTAACAGCATAAATGTTCCAAGACTCAAGAGACAGGAGGAAGATTGATGGAAAAGTTTTCCCAGGCAACATGGGTTGTGGTTTCAGCCATTTTTCTTGCAGATGTACCCCTTCCCCAAAGAGAGAGGCCACTTTGACCAGGTATTGTAACAAGCATTTCTTATTACAAGTGTAACAAGGACCTGTAAGTACACCAAAATACACTATGTAATTACAATGTAAGTACATGCTATTACATACAGTAACATAGGTAATTACACTGTAATTAATTAGGTAACTACACAGGAACAAGGACCCCTTAAAATAAAGTGTTACCGCGATGGGTTCTGTAACTGCTCGCTCTATAGCGTCGCCCTGAAGGTAGCATTTCATATTCCAGATAAAGGATCTGGGATGGATCTTTCAAAATCCTTTGGGCCTGGTTGACTACTGTTTTTTCAAATATGGAATGTAGGGGCGGGTAACTATCCTTGGCCATCACCTTCATCGCTGCCTTTATCAGCTTTTCCAGTTTAGATTTCAGACTTGAACCAGCTCCACTGTTTTTTATTTTTCTATTTTGTCAAAGCATCAATAGAGATGAACCAGCACTGACACAAAGGTTTCATTTATTTTATTTTATTTGTGAAGAAACTCACCCGGTTATTGGCTCCAACTGGACGTTTAGAGTTTAGACCTCGGTGTCGAACACACACACACACACACACACACACACACACACACACACACACACACTTCGATCTGACCATAAACACAGAAACAACTCGTCTCGTCACATGATCAATATTTTTATTTACAGGAAGTCCAGTAACGTCTCCTCTGATTGGTTCATTTCATGTGGTCGTTAGTCCCTGCAGTGATGTCATCACTCTGACCCGGTGGGGTGTGATGTCATCACTCTGAGACGGTGGCGTGTGCGTGCGACAGCGAGGACGAGGTCACGGGAACAGGAAGCAGCTGCGACAGCCGGCGGGTGTAGACGCCCTGGCGGCCATGACAGCTCTCCGTCTGACACAGAGACTCACGGCGAGGACTGAAGGCTCCGGTGCCGTACGGCGACTCGGGTTGGCTGGAGCTCACCTGGGGGGGGGGGGGCAGAGAGAGGACACCTGACTAGCGAGGAGTTCAAGTTCAAGTTCACTTTTATTTCTATAGCACGGTTAAAAAGACCTGTGACAGTCGTCCAAAGAGCTTCACAGAGCAGAGACAGAAACAAAGACAATGCATGTGCAAGAAACAAGATGACATGCGTACTATCACACATTCTCACACACAGATGTATGTACATATACATATACGGACATATGCGCATACATACACATACGCAAACGCAAACGCAAATGTGCACAGCTACAGTAGTCATAGACATAGATATTTAAACAAAACTAGCCAGGATTATAAGTCCTTATGGATCCGAAGACCAAGGAGAAAAGGTGCGTTTTTAAAGCGCAGTTAAACCTCTCCATGGATCCCGCATGTCTAACATGTAATGGCAGGCAGGAGGAGGGTATCGATATCGATATTCAAACTTTGAATATTGATATATCGATATTACGATATATCGATATATCGGGTTTTTTCAAATACTAAATCATGTTTCAGACGTAAATCCAGTACGACTCTGCGAGGTGTCACTGTGCTGCTGCCTCAGACAGTGTGTTGTTGTTCATGCAGATATGTTGTTGTAACTTGCGCTTGTATAGTTACAATAAAATGTCATGGATCATTAGAATTACATTGTTTTGACTCAGTTTGTCCCATGAATTATCACTATCATCTGATGTACATACAACTCTGATTTTAAGACGCATACTAATGCCTTTTACATTTTTCAGTGAACTATGTAGAATATCGCAATATATCGCAAAATTTGGATATCGCAATATCGTATCGTATCGTGACTCAAGTATCGTGATGCGTATCGTATCGTGAGGCCCTTGGCAACGCCCCCCCCCCTAGCGAGGAGCGCTCAGACCTCTACAGAGGGGAAACCAAACAGCCCCTCCACCGACGCATGGCTCAACACAGAGAGTTCCCGTATGCAGCGACATCCGTACCGGAAGTCCCAACCGGAAGTTGCTCTTCTTCGTGTCTATCACTTCTATGTAGATAAAAAAAAATAACTCAGTAACTCAAATGGTCCATGAGAAAAAAAAACATTTTTTCCAGCAGATACCTTAGTTACAACATGATTGAGTTAACTGAATATTTTTTTGCATGGATCGTTTATTAAGTTATTGAGTTATTAAATAACGCTGCTAACGGCTAACGGCTAACGGCTAATGGCTACCAGTTGCCCAGCCCCGCCGCTCCTGCTGACAGCACATAGATATATATACTGACAGTAGCCTATATATATCTATGCTGACAGCAGACCAGGAGAAATGTGGTTGGTGGTGCTTTGGTTGGCAAGGCAAGGCAAGGCAATTTTATTTGTATAGCCCGTTTTTACAAACAGTTTGTCTCAAAGGGCTTTACATCCCATCATAACAACATCCTCTGTCCTTAGACCCTCACATCCACTGAGGAAAAACTCCATGGAAAACCCTTTTTGGTTGGGTTTAGGCAATGAAGAAAGGAGTTGGTTAAGTTTAGTAAAAAGAGCAGGTAGAGGCTAGACAGGCCAGATAGAGAGAGAGAGGGGGGGGGGTTCTTAGAATAACATAGAAATAATATACAGGAAGAAAAGCAACTTCCGGTTGGGACTTCCGGTGTGGATGAGCCGAGCTATGGCGGCGCCCCCGGTCCGTCTCCATGGAGACAGGACTCAGCTGAACATCTGCATCTGAAGGAGAAAGGTCACTCCTTTGAGGACTTCAACGTCCTTGTGTTGGACAGGCAGGACAGACGGTTTGAGAGAGGGGTGAAGGAAGACATCGATGTCCACTTGGAGAAACCCTCCTCTGTTGCTCACCCTGAGCTTTCTCCTGGTTTTCCCTGTTAAAAGGGTTTTCCATGGAGTTTTTCCTCAGTGGATGTGAGGGTCTAAGGACAGAGGATGTTGTTATGATGGGATGTGAAGCCCTTTGAGGCAAACTGTTTGTAAAAATGGGCTATACAAATAAAATTGCCTTGCCTTGCCTTGCCTTGCCTTGCCTTGCCTTGCCTTGCCTTGCCCTCTCTAAACAGAGGTGGCGGCCTAAGACACAATCTATCTGCCACCTACAAGGCTGTGTTGGGAGCTCTCCCCAGGGAAGTTTAAACCCCATAATACACTCCTCGTCACATGACCAAATCTGTCAAATCATGGAACAATCTTCCAACTAATCTGAAACTCTGTACAGACTTCAAAGTTTTCTCCCAGGAAGTCAAACAATGGATCCTAAGAAACCAGTCACGTCAGCATTAATCATGAGCCTAAACTATTTTTAACCTTGGCAAAGTGTGAAGTATTTTAACAACTGTATGTTTCTTTCTGATATGAGATATGTCTGGAGTGTTTGTGATGTGTGGGAGGGGGTATTATGCACATGTGTATGGATGTTTAACGCTGTGTAAACTGATAATTCTTACCTTTCTATTGTTCTTATTCACCTGCCAGGGACGACGGGTGGAAAGTAGCTAGTGAGATAAATCCGCTACAAGGCATCTCTTCTCATTTCAGACTAATGTTATTTTGTACCTTGTCCCTGATACAAATAAACTTATTAAACTAAACTAAACTAATCCCCCCCCCCCCAGTCTCGGGGGTGTGGTCATGTGACTCGAGTCTCGGGGGTGTGGTCATGTGACTTTGGGGACCACCCACTCTGGGTTTAGAGTACCTGTGTTAGACCGGGTTAGTCTCAGAACTGAAGAAGCCTCTTGGACGAAGGTGAAACGTCTTCAATAAGAGAAAAGAAGTCCAGCTGCTTTTTACTAAAACTCCACAACGACACGAGTACGACACCACAGGACGACCCTACGACCATGACCACGACCACGACCACTGACTGAAGAGGAACTTGAACTCACCTTGTGAAACCAGCGTAAACGCTGTGGAGAAACGACCGATCAGAGTTAAACGTTGATTTCAGGGTTAGTAGTCCAGGCAAAATAGTGTTTTCCGACAGACTAATTGTAACAGAATGTTTTTCACCATCCATCATTTCTATGAGGTGTCCAGAACAACATACTAAAAGTCCTAAGAAATCCTAGTTGGGGAAATATGTTTAATTCTCATCAATCCAACATTGATTTACTGTATAAAGTCTATGGTGCCAATACAATACACCCCAATGGGGATGTTTTTTTCCTTTACTCCTATCACAATGAAACTTTACACAATGAAAGTAGCCATGAAAAGTAACATTTTTTGTATTACAAGTTTTTTATTTTTTTTATTAATTTGAATATGCAAATGAGCAATATGCCCAAAATACACCCAAATAGGCTTATCTTTTTCCTTTACTCCTACAACAATCAAATTTTACACAATGAAAGTATACATGACAAGTAACATTTCTGTATTTCAAGTTTCTTGGAAATTTTATTTTAAATATACAAATGAGCTCAACACTAATTGACTTATGGTACAAAACATCCCCATTGGGGTGTATTGTATTGGCACCATAGACTTTATACAGTAAATCAATGTTGGATTGATGAGAATTAAACATATTTCCCCAACTAGGATTTCTTAAGGACTTTTAGTATGTTGTTCTGGACACCTCATAGAAATGATGGATGGTGAAAAACATTCTGTTACTATTAGTCCAGGCAATTTAGCTCATTTTGGACCCAAAAATAGAACTAATTGTCACAGAAGGTTTTTCACCATACATCATTTCTATGAGGTGTCTAGAACAACATACTAAAAGTCCTAAGAAATCCTAGTTGGGGAAATATGTTTAATTTGCATCATTATTTACTGTATAAAGTAATGATGCCGACAACAATACACCCCAATGGGGCTATTTTTCCCTTTACTCCTATCACAATGAAACTTTACATGATAAAAGTATCCATGAAATGTAACATTTTTTGTATTACAAGTTTCTTTGAAAATGAATTTGAATATGCAAATGAGCCTTACACTAATCAAATATGCCCAAAATACACCCGAATAGGCTTCTTTTTTTCCTTTACTCCTACCACAATGAAACTTTACACTATGAAAGTAGACATTAAAAGCAACATTTTTTGTATTACAAGTTTCTTGGAAAATGAATTTGAATATGCAAATGAGCAATACACTAATGGAATATGCCCAAAATACACCCGAATAGGATTCTTTTCTTCCTTTACTCCTACCACAATCACACTTATAAAATTTACTCACACAATAAAAGTATACATGGAAAGTAACATTTCTGTATTTCAAGTTTCTTGGAAAATTAATTTTAAATATGTAAATGAGCTCAACACTAATTGACTTATGGTCAAGAAGCCATAAAGCCACAAGCAGCAGCAACAGGGGCCAAATAACTTAGTTCTTAGTCCCGCTCATATGTTGTTGAACATAACAGCATATTTAATATAACATCACACACAGTCGTTGAAACGACTTTGATGAATTCTGACTTTCTTCTGATGTTCTCTGCAAACTGGGAGGAAAGTCGTTAGGTAAGGCTTGTTCGCTAATAAAAAAAAAAAAATTTAGAAAGCAACTGGAGACAAGACTGTGCAATCAATTCTTAAGGTCAATATAGGTCTTTTAAGTGGCAAGTGACATGTGTGTATGAATAAGTCAAGTGTGGCAAGTGACAGCACTCGGTGCATAGGTTAACTTATTGAATGGACATGAATGTGTTAGTTATTTGGCCCCTGTTGCTTCTTGTGGCTCTATGGCTTCTTGACCATAAGTCAATTAGTGTTGAGCTCATTTACATATTTAAAATTAATTTTCCAAGAAACTTGAAATACAGAAATGTTACTTTTCATGTATACTTTTATTGTGTAAAGTTTCATTGTGGTAGGAGTAAAGGAAAAAAAGAAGCCTATTCGGGTGTATTTTGGGCATATTTGATTAGTGTAAGGCTCATTTGCATATTCAAATTCATTTTCAAAGAAACTTGTAATACAAAAAATGTTACATTGTATGGATACTTTCATTGTGTAAAGTTTCATTGTGATAGGCGTAAAGGAAAAAAATAGCCCCATTGGGGTGTATTGTTGTCGGCACCAATACTTTATACAGTAAATAATGATGCAAATTAAACATATTTCCCCAACTAGGATTTCTTAGGACTTTTAGTGTGTTGTTCTAGACACCTCATAGAAATGATGGATGGTGAAAAACCTTCTGTGACAATTAGTCTGTCGTAAAACGCTATTTTGCCTGGACTATATTAGTTCTATGTTGGGTCCAAACTGAGCTAGAATGCCTGGACTATCGGGTTAGAGCGGCGATCGACCAGCTGCTGCTTACAGATGTTTCTCTGCTTTAACCACATTCATTCTGAAGTCTATGACATCGTCAGGTGAGTTTTTACCACGGTGGGATGTTTTTCCAGGGCGATGGCCGTGAGGCCTTCAGGGTCCCTCTGTAAACGCCGACTCTTCACGGCTCGAAGCACCAGAAACATAAGAGCCGATAGAAACATCAACAGGATCGTCGCCGCGATTCCTCCCGCCAGCCGGCCGTCCACATCCCCGAACATCTGCTGCTCCGTGAACGCACCATGAGGGACTGGGGAGAGGAGAGAGTTAATGTCAGTGAACGCACCGTGAGGGACTGGGGAGAGGAGAGAGTTAATGTCAGTGAACGCACCGTGAGTTTAGAGAGGGAGAGGAGAGAGTTAATGTCAGTGAACGCACCGTGAGGGACTGGGGAGAGGAGAGAGTTAATGTCAGTGAACGCACCATGAGGGACTGAGGGAGAGGAGAGAGTTAATGTCAGTGAACGCACCGTGAGGGACTGGGGAGAGGAGAGAGTTAATGTCAGTGAACGCACCATGAGGGACTGGGGAGAGGAGAGAGTTAATGTCAGTGAACGCACCGTGAGTTTAGAGAGGGAGAGGAGAGAGTTAATGTCAGTGAACGCACCGTGAGTTTAGAGAGTTAATGTCAGTGAACGCACCGTGAGTTTAGAGAGTTAATGTCAGTGAACGCACCGTGAGGGACTGGGGAGAGGAGAGAGTTAATGTCAGTGAACGCACCGTGAGGGACTGAGGGAGAGGAGAGAGTTAATGTCAGTGAACGCACCGTGAGGGACTGGGGAGAGGAGAGAGTTAATGTCAGTGAACGCACCGTGAGGGACTGAGGGAGAGGAGAGAGTTAATGTCAGTGAACGCACCGTGAGGGACTGGGGAGAGGAGAGAGTTAATGTCAGTGAACGCACCGTGAGGGACTGGGGAGAGGAGAGAGTTAATGTCAGTGAACGCACCGTGAGGGACTGAGGGAGAGGAGAGAGTTAATGTCAGTGAACGCACCATGAGGGACTGGGGAGAGGAGAGAGTTAATGTCAGTGAACGCACCGTGAGGGACTGGGGAGAGGAGAGAGTTAATGTCAGTGAACGCACCGTGAGGGACTGAGGGAGAGGAGAGAGTTAATGTCAGTGAACGCACCATGAGGGACTGGGGAGAGGAGAGAGTTAATGTCAGTGAACGCACCATGAGGGACTGGGGAGAGGAGAGAGTTAATGTCAGTGAACGCACCATGAGGGACTGGGGAGAGGAGAGAGTTAATGTCAGTGAAGGCACCACGAGGACGGGTCAGTGAAGGCACCAGGAGGACGGGTCAGTGAAGGCACCGTGAGGACGGGTCAGTGAAGGCACCGTGAGGACGGGTCAGTGAGGACGGGTCAGTGAAGGCACCGTGAGGACGGGTCAGTGAAGGCACCGTGAGGACGGGTCAGTGAAGGCACCGTGAGGACGGGTCAGTGAAGGCACCGTGAGGACGGGTCAGTGAGGACGGGTCAGTGAAGGCACCGTGAGGACGGGTCAGTGAACGCACCGTGAGGACGGGTCAGTGAGGACGGGTCAGTGAAGGCACCGTGAGGACGGGTCAGTGAACGCACCAGGAGGACGGGTCAGTGAAGGCACCGCGAGGACGGGTCAGTGAACGCACCGTGAGGACGGGTCAGTGAGGACGGGTCAGTGAGGACGGGTCAGTGAAGGCACCGTGAGGACGGGTCAGTGAAGGCACCGTGAGGACGGGTCAGTGAGGACGGGTCAGTGAAGGCACCGTGAGGACGGGTCAGTGAAGGCACCGTGAGGACGGGTCAGTGAACGCACCGTGAGGACGGGTCAGTGAAGGCACCGTGAGGACGGGTCAGTGAAGGCACCGTGAGGACGGGTCAGTGAAGGCACCGTGAGGACGGGTCAGTGAGGACGGGTCAGTGAAGGCACCAGGAGGACGGGTCAGTGAAGGCACCAGGAGGACGGGTCAGTGAAGGCACCGTGAGGACGGGTCAGTGAGGACGGGTCAGTGAAGGCACCGTGAGGACGGGTCAGTGAAGGCACCGTGAGGACGGGTCAGTGAGGACGGGTCAGTGAAGGCACCAGGAGGACGGGTCAGTGAAGGCACCAGGAGGACGGGTCAGTGAAGGCACCGTGAGGACGGGTCAGTGAACGCACCGCGAGGTCTCACCTGCTTGTCCTCTCTGCAGAACTTCGATGTCGACTGAAGCTGAAACTTCTTCTCCAGATTCTTCGTCTCTGGCGACGACCTGGAGGACGAGAGGCGTTAGAGACGTCACCTGTTGCCCTGACAACCGGTCACACCTGACGACCGTTTCCATGACACCCGTATGACTCACTGAGACATTTTGACCTGCACCCAGACCACGACCAAGAGGAGCAGCTACGAAACTAAAGAACACGTAACAAACTAAAGAACACGCATGCCAATGTGAACACGTATGTAAATGTGAACACGTATGTTACTAAAGAACACGTATGTAAATGTAAATGTGAACACGTATGTAACTAAAGAACACGTATGTAAATGTAAACATGTATGTAAATGTGAACACATATGAAGCTAAAGAACACGTATGTAAATGTGTATGTAAATGTAAACATGTATGTAAATGTGAACACGTATGAAGCTAAAGAACACGTATGTAAATGTGAACACATATGAAACTAAAGAACACATATGTAAATGTGAACACGTATGAAACTAAAGAACACGTATGAAACTAAAGAACACGTATGTAAATGTGTATGTAAATGTAAACATGTATGTAAATGTGAACACATATGAAGCTAAAGAACACGTATGTAAATGTGAACATGATTATAAATTTGAACACGTATGTAAATGTGAACACGTATGAAGCTAAAGAACATATATGTAAATGTGATCACGTATGTAAATGTGAACACGTATGAAACCAGAGAACACGTATGTAAATGTGAACACGTATGTAAATGTGAACATATATGTAAATGTGATCACGTATGTAAATGTGAATACGTATGAAACTAAAGAAAACGTATGTAAATGTGAACACGTATGAAACCAGAGAACACGTATGTAAATGTGAACACGTATGTAAATGTGAACACGTATGTAAATGTGAACACGTATGAAGCCTGGGCTTCAGTGAGCTCACCTGTAGGATCTGCCTGTCTAAGGCGCGCAGCTGGTCGGTGAAACTAAAGAACATGTATGTAAATGTGAACACGTATGTAAATGTGAACACGTATGTAAATGTGAACACATATGTAAATGTGAACACGTATGTAAATGTGAACACGTACAGTATGTAAATGTGAACACATATGTAAATGTGAACACGTATGAAGCCTGGGCCTCAGTGAGCTCACCTGTAGGATCTGCCTGTCGAAGGCAGAAGAACACGTACGTAAATGTTAACACGTATGTAAATGTGAACACGTATGTAAATGTGAACATGTATGTAAATGTGAACACGTGTGAAGCTAAAGAACACGTATGTAAATGTGAACTCGTATGTAAATGTGAACACGTATGAAACTAAAGAACACGTATGTAAATGTGAACCTGTATGTAAATGTGAACACGTATGTAAATGTGAACACGTATGTAAATGTTAACACGTATGTAAATGTGAACACGTATGTAAATGTTAACACGTATGTAAATGTGAACACGTATGTAAATGTGAACACATATGTAAATGTGAACACGTATGAAGCCTCAGTGAACTCACCTGTAGGATCTGCCTGTCGAAGGCGCGCAGCTGGTCGGTGCGTGCGATCAGAACCCCCCTCTGGGAGACTTGGTACAGTCCGGACGGAGGATGGAGGGAGTAGTGGACGTTTGGATTCTGGCCCTGTGATTGGATGGCAGCGATCATGACTCAGCAGGTGTGAGACAGGTGATGGTGCGCAGTGGCGAAAGTAGTCTGCTACGGGCCCCAATGCAAAATGATTTAAATTATTGCTATAACAACAGGGGCCGATGTTAGGGCTTATGTTAGAGACAGGCGTCTATATGGGACTGGCTTTTTTAAATTATTATTATTAGGCCTATTATATTAATTTCAAACAATTCTGATGCTCAGCAAAGATGGAAAATCTATAACATAATCAAATGGTTCTGTTGTTACTGTTTAAAAGAGTTAGGATAGAAGGGAAGGGTTGGGATGGAGAGCAGCTTCATTTACAAGTTTAATCTGCACCAATTACACTTTTCCTAAATAAATGTGTGCTCCAGCCACAGACTGTACTACGTAATGATAGATAGATAGATAGATAGATAGATAGATAGATAGATAGATAGATAGATAGATAGATAGATAGATAGATAGATAGATAGATAGATAGATAGATAGATAGATAGATAGATAGATAGATAGATAGATAGATAGATAGATAGATAGATAATAGGCTAGTGGCTCTTCCCTTGGCTTTATATTTTTTATTTTTGGGGATAAAAAACTGAATGACCAGATATTGAAAGCAAATCCCCATAATCCAGAATAACATCAATGGATTGCAGTAATGATGTAAAAGCCAAGATGTTCATACAGTACCACCAATTGATAATTTTATTTTTGGAAATGTTTAATTTACTGTAATTGTTACCAGAGTTCACCACCACAGGCCTTTTTTGGCCACGGGCCCTAATGCAGCGGCATTACTTGCATTAATGCTACTTTCGCCACTGATGGTGCGTGCGGTGCTGAAGGAGTTCTTACGTTAGGGAAGTCTCGGTCCGAGGCTTGTATCTGGAGCACCTGGTTGCCGTAGGTGGAGACGATGGAGGCGGGGCTCGAGCTCTGGATGATGAAGCCTTTGAAGGTCGTTCTGTTGAAGACCGGAGGGAACAGGTTCTCGTAGAGGACTCGCACCAGGACGGCGGCCACGCTGTACTTCAGCCTGTCGTCCACCTGACACACCTGCAGAGGGAACGGCCGGTCAGACCAGAGGTTACGCTAGACTTTTTCGTTGCCGGTCATTTTGACTGACGGGGTCATAAAAATTCCGTCATAATCTATTTTTACCGGTCACTTAGTTTTTTTTTAATGATAGTAATGACATATTCAATAGCATTCAATTTTAATTCATTTTTAATTCATATCAAGTCCAAACAGAGAAATGCCAGTCGCCGTCAGAGCACATCTAACCGTGTGTGAAACGATGATGTCATAGCCCCGACCGCTCTACCTGTACGGAGACACACCACTATGTAGCCTAGCAACAGTCTATGGACGTAACTTAACAACAGCTCATTACTGTCAGTCCCTCGGACACTGCAGCTGAATCTCGCCCGTTAAATCATTATCGATCTTCATATTTGCACTGACACGACTCCCATCAACATTTAATTCACTTATGTCTGGAGTTTGAATACTGCGGGGAAGCTTTCTGTCTTCTTCTCTGTTGTTGCCAGACGGCCATGGGTGTGTGAATTGCAATCTGTCAAAATAACGGATGGCGGGGCGGTGCGTGGCGCAGTGGTTAAAGCGGCCGCCCCATGTAGAGGCTACAGTCCTCAACGCAGGCGTCCCCGGTTCGAATCTCGCATCGGGAAGACCTTTCCTGCATGTCATTCCCCCTCTCTCTGCCTCCCCCTTTCCTGTCTATCTCTACTGTGTGCTATCAAATAAAGGCAAAAAAGCCAAAATATACGTATACTTAAAAAAAAAAAAATAACGGATGGCCTCAAAATTTTTCTGTCACTGTTTAAAAATAAACGGTCAATGACGGAAAATATTTGGTTAACGCGACCCCTGGGTGAGACGCTGTGTTTCTACCGCTGGTCTCTGGTGAAGCAGCAAACAGGAAGTGAGTGCGTTACCATGATGTTGAGCGTGAAGTTCGGTGTCAGTCGCCGGTCGTCGACGTGTCGCGTCAACCGGAGCTCGCCGGTCCGGTTGTCAATCACAAACCTGCCGCCGTCGTCACCTGCAACAACACACACCGTCAACAACAACAACAACAACACACCGAGCTGCTGCTGCTGCTGTTGCCACGGCCGCGACCTCTGACCTCTGACCTGACAGGATGCTGTAGGTCAACGGTGTGTCGATCCCTCTGTCTCCATCCTCTGCTCTGATTGGACCGGGAGAAAACTCCAGAACTACATCCTGGAACACACACACAGTAGATCAATAAGCAAAATATCTGATATATATCTGATATATTGCTTTTATAAAACGGTTACCAATAATGACAATATGAAAGAGGGATACGCAATCAATTTCATGTAGTTTTCTTCCAGCAGAATAAAAATCTGTTCCCAGCTGTCCAGACGTTAGCTCCAAGTAGCTCTGTCACTGCTCAGTCCCCTCTACCATTGTTAACCCTCTGGAGGTCAAAGTTCACCTTAAACATGTCAATTACACTACTTTACTACATTTTTTAACATCCTAAAAACATCAGCTGTCTGTTGCTACGGACTGCAACAGTCCGTTGTCATGGATACATGACAACAACTTCCATTCATACCAGTCATACGTGCCTGAGGCGGAGTGATAGCCTACGCTGTGATAAGGCTTTAGAATAGTAGCCGTGGTAACTGCTCATTATACCACGGTTAACAACCAATCAGATCGCAGGATTTCACCTTTCCGTTTTATAACCCAGAACAACAGCAACAAGCTGCGTTTACCTGGTGTTTCTGCGTGATGTTGGCGCTGTAGACGGGGTTCATGCAGACGGGAACACCTGGAGAAACAGGTGAGCAGGGCAGGAAGTGAGGATACTGGTCGTCTCCGTCCCGGACGTTGACGGTTAAAACGGCGGTCGTGTTGAACTTCTCCTCCGTGTTCGATTCCTGAGTCACAACAAAACACTGTTACGATGGAGTTCAGCCCAGGTGAGAGTTCAGCCCACCTACAGGTGAGAGTTCAGCCCACCTACAGGTGAGAGTTCAGCCCACCTACAGGTGAGAGTTCAGCCCAGGTGAGAGTTCCTACAGGTGAGAGTTCCTACAGGTGAGAGTTCAGCCCACCTACAGGTGAGAGTTCCTACAGGTGAGAGTTCAGCCCACCTACAGGTGAGAGTTCCTACAGGTGAGAGTTCAGCCCACCTACAGGTGAGAGTTCCTACAGGTGAGAGTTCAGCCCACCTACAGGTGAGAGTTCAGCCCACCTACAGGTGAGAGTTCAGCCCACCTACAGGTGAGAGTTCCTACAGGTGAGAGTTCAGCCCACCTACAGGTGAGAGTTCAGCCCACCTACAGGTGAGAGTTCAGCCCACCTACAGGTGAGAGTTCCTACAGGTGAGAGTTCAGCCCACCTACAGGTGAGAGTTCAGCCCACCTACAGGTGAGAGTTCAGCCCACCTACAGGTGAGAGTTCCTACAGGTGAGAGTTCAGCCCACCTACAGGTGAGAGTTCAGCCCACCTACAGGTGAGAGTTCAGCCCACCTACAGGTGAGAGTTCAGCCCACCTACAGGTGAGAGTTCCTACAGGTGAGAGTTCAGCCCACCTACAGGTGAGAGTTCAGCCCACCTACAGGTGAGAGTCCCTACAGGTGAGAGTTCAGCCCACCTACAGGTGAGAGTCCCTACAGGTGAGAGTTCCTACAAGTGAGAGTTCCTACAGGTGAGAGTTCAGCCCACCTACAGGTGAGAGTTCAGCCCACCTACAGGTGAGAGTTCCTACAGGTGAGAGTTCAGCCCACCTACAGGTGAGAGTTCAGCCCACCTACAGGTGAGAGTTCCTACAGGTGAGAGTTCAGCCCACCTACAGGTGAGAGTTCAGCCCACCTACAGGTGAGAGTTCCTACAGGTGAGAGTTCAGCCCACCTACAGGTGAGAGTTCAGCCCACCTACAGGTGAGAGTTCAGCCCACCTACAGGTGAGAGTTCCTACAGGTGAGAGTTCAGCCCACCTACAGGTGAGAGTCCCTACAGGTGAGAGTTCCTACAGGTGAGAGTTCCTACAGGTGAGAGTTCCTACAGGTGAGAGTTCCTACAGGTGAGAGTTCAGCCCACCTACAGGTGAGAGTTCCTACAGGTGAGAGTTCCTACAGGTGAGAGTTCAGCCCACCTACAGGTGAGAGTTCCTACAGGTGAGAGTTCCTACAAGTGAGAGTTCCTACAGGTGAGAGTTCCTACAGGTGAGAGTTCCTACAGGTGAGAGTTCCTACAGGTGAGAGTTCCTACAGGTGAGCGTGGCTGAGAGTTACCTGGGCCCAGACCAGCAGCTCCAGGTGAGTTCTGGTTTCGTAGTCCAGAGGTTTGTCGAGGACGACGCTGCCGCTGTTTGGTAGATCGATCCTGAAGAAGCCGGCGTCGCGCTGCCGGAGTAAGGTGAGACAGGTGAGACAGGTGTGTTCAGTCACACAGACATCTACCAACACAGACAGACAGAGACGTGTGGACAGGTGTGGACAGGTGAGACAGGTGTGGACAGGTGAGACAGGTGTGGACAGGTGTGGACAGGTGTGGACAGGTGAGACAGGTGTGGACAGGTGAGACAGGTGTGGACAGGTGAGACAGGTGTGGACAGGTGTGGACAGGTGTGGTCTTACTGATGACGGGTCGATGATGTAAGTGATCATGTCTCCATCGGCGTCGACGGCCTTGACGGTGAAAACCACAGAGTTCACTGGTGTCAGCTGGACAGAAGGAAACACACTGTGATTCATCAGAGTCCTGCAAGGCAGTTTTATCTGTATAGCCCGTTTTTACCACCAGTTTGTCTCAAAGGGCTTTACATCCCATAATAACAACATCCTCTGTCCTTAGACCCTCACATCCACTGAGGAAAAACTCCATGGAAAACCCTTTTAACAGGGAAAACCAGGAGAAAGCTCAGGGTGAGCAACAGAGGAGGGATCATCACCCAGGACAGAGATGTTGTTACAGACAAGAAAACAGTTTATAACAGAGAATGTGAGAAACATGGAAATGTTAACAACAGCTGAAGGAGGAAGCTTCTGGTGGACAAGGGAGGCAGGGAGAGCAGACCAGCTTAATGGAGGACTGGATGGCAGACTGGTTCATAGAGGACAGACCAGCTTAATGGGAGGACTGGATGGCAGACTGGTTCATGGGAAGAGAGGGCAGACCGGTTTAACAGCAGGGGGGAAAGGAGGGGGGGGGGGCGGTTGGTGCAGTTAAAAGTTAAACAGGAAGTGAGCTCAGAGAAGCTTCTGTGATTGGTCGGCAGCGAGAAACGTTTTACCTCGCTGACGCTGAAGGGCTGAACCGTCGTCTGCAGGAAGTTTGGTCTGTTGTCGTTTTCATTCACGATCTCCAGCAGGATCCTGAAGCGACTCTGAGGAGACACACGACGTTACTATGGCAACACAGGTAAACAGGTGACATCATCACAGGTAAACAGGTGACCCACCTGGACGACATCATCTTCATAACAGGTCAGCTCTGCAATCAGCACCGATCCCTGAACCTGGAAGACGCAGGTGTAGTCTGAGGACAGGTGTTTATAGTCTGAGGACAGGTGTTTATAGTCTGAGGACAGGTGTTTATAGTCTGAGGACAGGTGTTTATAGTCTGAGGGCAGGTGTTTATAGTCTGAGGACAGGTGTTTATAGTCTGAGGACAGGTGTTTATAGTCTGAGGACAGGTGTTTATAGTCTGAGGACAGGTGTTTACAGTCTGAGGACAGGTGTTTATAGTCTGAGGACAGGTGTTTATAGTCTGAGGACAGGTGTTTACAGTCTGAGGACAGGTGTTTATAGTCTGAGGACAGGTGTTTATAGTCTGAGGGCAGGTGTAGTCTGAGGACAGGTGTTTGTAGTCTGAGGACAGGTGTTTATAGTCTGAGGACAGGTGTTTATAGTCTGAGGACAGGTGTTTATAGTCTGAGGGCAGGTGTTTATAGTCTGAGGACAGGTGTTTATAGTCTGAGGACAGGTGTTTATAGTCTGAGGGCAGGTGTAGTCTGAGGACAGGTGTTTGTAGTCTGAGGACAGGTGTTTATAGTCTGAGGACAGGTGTTTATAGTCTGAGGACAGGTGTTTATAGTCTGAGGACAGGTGTTTGTAGTCTGAGGACAGGTGTTTATAGTCTGAGGACAGGTGTTTGTAGTCTGAGGACAGGTGTTTATAGTCTGAGGACAGGTGTAGTCTGAGGACAGGTGTTTGTAGTCTGAGGACAGGTGTTTATAGTCTGAGGACAGGTGTTTATAGTCTGAGGACAGGTGTTTATAGTCTGAGGACAGGTGTAGTCTGAGGACAGGTGAGGACAGGTGAGGAGAGGTGTTTATAGGTGTAGTCTGAGTACAGGTGTTTATAGTCTAAAGGACAGGTGTAGGTGTTTATAGTCTGAGGACAGGTGTTTACAGTCTAAAGGACAGGTGTTTATAGTCTGAGGACAGGTGTTTATAGTCTGAGGACAGGTGTTTATAGTCTGAGGACAGGTGTTTATAGTCTGAGGACAGGTGTAGTCTGAGGACAGGTGTTTATAGTCTGAGGGCAGGTGAGGACAGGTGTTTATAGTCTGAGGACAGGTGTAGTCTGAGGACAGGTGAGGACAGGTGAGGAGAGGTGTTTATAGGTGTAGTCTGAGTACAGGTGTTTATAGTCTAAAGGACAGGTGTAGGTGTTTATAGTCTGAGGTGTGTCACCTCTCGGTCCAGGACTCGGGACAGCGAGGTGTTGAGCCGGATGGTCCGCCCCTCCAGGTAGAACCAGTGGGCGTTGGCGCCGGTCAGACACAGCCACACGGCGTTGGCGCCCGGCTCTCCGCTGATGCTGATGTTGGCGATGAAGACGCCGCTCGGACTGTTCTCTCTGACGGACGCAAAGATGTCCGCCCCGCCCAGACAGAGGCTGGCTGGGGACGAAGAGGAAGAGGAGGAGCAGCTGGGACCTGTTCCTTGATACACTCTTAGAAATAAGGGTTCAACCTGGAACCATTTGCTTCTGAAAACCCTTGATTTGATTTGACCCAACCTGATAAACATTATCAAGGTCATTCAAGTTTGACCACATTCTTCATCTTATTCTTATTTGATATGCTGAGGTTCCCAAACCAACAAATCATTGCAAAAGTTAAGATGGACTCAATAAAAGATGAGTAAAACAGTTTAAGAAACTTCTTATCAACGTTAAAAGACCTCAGTTTCCTTAAATAAAACAACCTCTGATTTACTTTCCTGCAGATGGCATCTGAGTTGCTCTCAAAAGACAGTTTATCATCCAGGATGGAGCCTAGATACTTATAATGGCTGACTATGTCCACAGCTGTGCCTTGGACAAAGGTTTGGGCTGTGACAGGTGGATTCTTACGGAAATCAATTATCATGTCTTTCGTTTTTGACACATTAAGTTGCAGATAAGAATCATCACACCATCTAACAAAATGGTCAAGGACCGGTCCGTGGCCCGCCTCATGGTCCTGCAGGGCCACGGACCGGTCCTTGACCTTCCTGAAGAAAGGGGTTTTCAGGGGTTCTTGGTAACACTAAGGGTTCCAGTAAGATCCATTTTGATCCAGAGAACCCTTTTTTGGAAGAAAGAGTTCTTCTGGGATTGTTGAAGGTATGGGTATAATGCTAATTATAATGCTTTTCTTCTTCCGAGTTCCTGCAGTGTGAACGCAATGATGTCGGAAGTTGGAAATTTCCGAGTTGGGAATTCCGACCTCCGAGTTGTTATGAACGCAGCATAAGATCCTGTGCCACGAGGAATATACTTCTTGATAACACTTACTAATAATGATGCAAAATACAATTCCTTGTGATTACAACTACAAATACTTTTCATATCTATTCATTATAAAAACAAACACTGATCAAACAGCAGCATAGTGGGACTTGAACCCCGGCCTCCCAGGCCAAAGCCAATGACATTACTCACTGAGCTATCCAGCTGAACAACATTAGGACCACCTTCTGGTTATACTTGTTAATAATGTTCAGTCCTAAGTTCAGGACAGAAGATGAGGACAGAAACCAAAGTTAGGACGTCTACATCTCCCCTCTCTCTCCAACTGACTCTGTCAAAATAAAGGCCTTGCAAGCCACCAGCCTCCCCCTCCCAAAACAAACAGGAAGTGATGTGTTGTTGTGTTCTCACCTGTGACGACGTGGTAGGACAACCTGAGAAGCAGCTCCCACAGCAGCAGCCTGCAGGGCCTCAGCATCGTCTCTGGCTCCTCCCCCTGCTCAACACACAACAACAACAACAGGTCAGTTAGACCAGACTGATCCTCCCAGGTCCTGAAGGTTCCTCTGGTTCCTCTGGTCCTCAACCAGCTGCTCCTCCGAGGTTCAGTGTCTCTTTGGCCCAATTCCAATCCGACCCCTCACGGACTCACTGACTTAGAGGCGCGTTCACAGGAAGTCCATGAGTGTGTGAGTTCTGTTCCGTTGTCAGATCATTAATGAGTCGGTATGAGCCCTTACTGCCCCCTTACCGTAAGTCAGCACTGATGCTGATTTACGGTAAGTAAATTACCCACAGTTCATAGCGTTGTGAAGTCAAATACAAGGGATGCCGTCGGAACGCGAGTGTAAAAAAAGAAAAGAAAAGTAAATGAACACACGTAGACAGAGAGAGCTCCGCCAGTCTCTTTATTGTTAATGGACAGGAGCAACAACAACAAAAAAGAAAGAAAGAAAAAAGAAGCAGTTTACTGTCAGTGTTAACGTGCCGTTTGTGATTATTGATGATAATTTGAGCAGATCTGATCCAGGAACATTTTGTTTTGAGTCCGTCCACCTCACACACGTTGTGAGTGTTGAAAGTACGGTAAATTATCGGTCCAAGACCGGAGTCAACAACATGTTGTTGTCAAGGTAACGTGTGGTGAGAGTGTGTAAGTGCTGTTCCATTCATGTTTACAGCATCTGGACCCTCACAGACTCTCACACTCTGTCACTTAGAGCTGACGTCACTTTAGTCAGTGAGGGTTCAGGGTCTGAGTCTTTAGGGGGCGGATTGGAACTGGGCCTTTGTCTCTGTCCAACCGTCCGTCCGTTTGCTTCATGCCGGCTGGAGTCGGTCCCACTGGGCATTGATGCACGTTTAACCCAGGACAGGTCATCAGTCCCTCAGAGGGCCAACATAGAGACAACGACCTCACACACACACATTCACACTTACACACACATTCACACTGACTGGAGTCACAGATCGAGCTGATGTAAATGTCTCTGGACTGTGGGAAGAAGCTAGCCTCGTAAACCAGCCTCTCGCGGAAGTGCATTTAATTTCATTCTGAGGGAGAGTCTGGCCTCATCCCCGTTCTAAGCGTTTGGACTGAAACCCTCAGAAGGCCGAGCCAATCAGCGTCGCCCGCTGTGATTGACACAGCACGTTGGCCAATCAGGGACCGACTGGTGCAAAGCCCCGTCACTACACCAGCTTGCTGATTGGCTGAATGGGGTTGTCTGTCAACGCTACTACCAAAGATATTAAACCGTCTTTGCTACTACTCCCGCCCAGCTCCCGCCCAGCCCAAACGCTTAGAGGGGAGATGAGGCCAGACTCTCTGAGAAATGAAATGAAATGAAATGCATTTCCGCGAGAGGTTGGTTTACGAGGCTAGGTAGAAGCTGGAGAAGCTGTAAACTCTGGAAGGAAAGGCCTTCGAGCTAACTCCTCAGGCCTGGACTCTGCTGTCTATTTACATCCCAAGGAGAAAGCCCACTCCTTTGAGGACAGCAATGTCCACATCCTAGACAGAGAGGACAGATGGTTTGAAAGAGGAGTAAAAGAAGCCATCTATGTAAAAGTAGAGAAACCATCCCTCAACAGGGGAGGTGGTCTCAGACACCACCTATCTCCAATTTACAATGCTGCCCTTTCATCCCTTCCCAGGAGATTCAACAATCTAATCTCAAAGAACAACTAGCCTACTGTTCACAAGTGGCAAGTGACTCCAACTCCTTATAACAACATAGGGCACTAACGAAGTCGAAACCAACTTTCCACCAAAGACAGTCACTCAGCAAAGTGTTTCCACACTACATTTATGAGCCTCCGCACCGTGAAATTCTTTGACCGGCGCAAGACAGACTCATGTTTTCATTCATCAAGAATTAAAGTCAGAGGTTGGAAGACGATCACATACCGTCGTAGTTCCCACCATAAACGGAGATTCATACGGCGGCGTTATTCTCATGACTCGCCACGAAACCGAAAGTAAAGAAACGCTGGTCGGCTCGCCCAGCATTTCCACCACCACTAATAATAACAAAATAACCATAGAGACAAAACCATAGATTTATCTAAAATGGACCATTAACAAGTGGTAACGGAGATTCATCCACATTAATATCAGACTTTTTTATAACCAAATAGAAACTCCTCGTTGTCCCTTTAAATACCTGGGTCTCCACACCAGATAGTTGGACCACTCCCAGCCTGGTCAGATGAACATGAACTGATGAAGGTGAAACGTCTTCTAGACAAATAACCAAGTCCAGCTGCTTTTGATTTAAACTTCTTTGGGGATAACGATGGGTTAGGGATCTAACCACGGCTTCACCTCGCTGCTCTCATTCACACACGAGTGAACTATAAATTATGAAATGAATCCTCAGGGCGTCGTGCTGAAGCTGCTGAAGGTCTGGGGTTACCACGGGGACGGAGGAGAGGACGCTGTCGTCACGGGGACGGAGGAGAGGAGGAAGGTGGAGGTCAAAGACGACCGACCTCAGGTGACGGCCAAACAAACAACGAGTCATAGTTGTTTTTGTCTGTAAAACTAAGCAGCACAACAACAGAGAACAGAGTCTGATTCATGTCTAAGCCTCGGGGAGGGGGGGTGGGGGGGGGGTGGGGGTCACCTCCGTCCTCAGTGGAAACTATGTCAGAACAAGTCTGGTCACAGCAGCCAAATGTTACCTCACTGACCAATAACAGAGCGTCTTCACAACGAGACAAGGACAAGACATCAGACACAACACGACACCTTGAAGCATGAACTCTACTCTGTTATTATTACTACGCACTGGCCCTTTAGTTTAGTTCATGTCCTGAAAACAAAATGTTTGGTGAGACTTTCTCCATTCACCTTCTCTTACTGAAGTTATAGCGAATATAAAAGAACTTCTTCTGGAAAGACTAAGTGCCAAATTAAAAGGAAATGATGACACTTATTATTATTACTGTATGGCCTCTAATGGATCTAAGTGAAACTATCCAGAGGGGAAACACTGGCTTAGAAAGTACACGACTGAGAAAAAATATTTCCTAAAGGGAAGGGTACAAGTGTTGTTGGTTGTTGCCCCCCCCCTTTTTTTTTCCTTTTAAACTTTTTACGTTTTTATTCTTTTCTTTTCATATTCTACTTTATTTGAATTGTGATTATTCACTTTCTCCCCTAGCTCAGACCAATATGCTTAGTTGAGCATTGTTTGCATTGTTGTAAATTCAGAAAATCTGCATCGTGACAGTTAAAGTCATAGTTCATAAAACTTCCAGTCCTCCTGTCAATCATTCCATCTGCCACATGACATCATCGTTTACCGAGTCACATGACCCTGAATGAAAACGTGCTCGGCTTAATTCAGAGAAGCAGATTTAAAGTGCTTCCGGCAGTGGGATTTAAAGCCCAAGTCTCAACACTGTGGGGATTATTATGGGATTAATATCAGTGTGCAGGGTTACAGGGTTACAGGGTTACAGTCCTGTTGGTCGAGGTGAACACGTCCGTCACTAAAACAAACCAACACTAAAACAAACCAACACAACCATGTTTAACACAACCATGTTTCTACCTGAAACCTCTGAGTCTGCAGTTCCTCTCCTGACCACTAGAGGGAGTCGCTCCCATAGACTCCCATGTTAATGTACTTTAACTTTACAGTGGAAACAAGCAGGTTAACAGTAGTAATAGTAGTAGTAACAGCAGTCGTAACTGTTGTATACTACTGTTACTGCTACTGTTACTACTACTTAACAGTTGTAGTAA
>NC_140929.1:182500-187500 GCF_045865225.1 Trachurus japonicus
CTGGCTACTCACCGACGACGACGGGCAGCACCTTCATGGCCTTGCGCTCCCTCCCGCTGACTCTGCTGCTCTTGCTGTTCCTTCTTCTCCCTCTCTTCTTGTTGCTGCTGCTGCTGTTCTTGGTGACGACGCTGTTCTCTCTGCTCAGTCCGTCTCCTTCTCCGTCTCCGTCTCTCCGCTCCGTCCCCTCGCCGTCCGACACGCTGTCCATCTGGGTCACCACCACTTCCCCATCCTGACACTTCTCCTCCTTAACCGGGGTTACCGGGGTTACCGGGGGCATCGTCGTCGTGGGGCCGGTCGCCACGGCGTCCCTCTCTACTTTAGCTCGCCGTAGGGCATAGATATTCTCCATAAAGTGCTGAAAAATAATCATTTTCATGAGAATTTGTCTTTTTTGGGATGTTGAGGGTGATATCTTAAAATCGAGTTGCAACAAACCCCAGAATCTTTTTTTCCTGCCTCCCCCTATGTGTCAAGATACTCTCTGCCACATTTTATAGTTGTATGACTATTTATGCCATTGTAGTAGCTAAATATTTGCATTTACATCATTTCGCCAGCAAAACTACCCAAGAAAGGGGTTTTGCCCCCCTGTACCGGGTTGTCCACCCAGGTTTTAATCCTTCAAGTTCCTACAGATCATTTCTGCTGTCAAACCTTTTACAACGCTCCCTGTCTGTTCTCCAAAAAACTGGGATTTTGCCCCCTGGGTACAGACCGAATCTCCTTGTTGTTTACATTCTACTTCCTGGTAGAAAACCAGCTGTAATTTGAATGAGATCAATAGTAACGAACGAGAGTTTAGCTATATATCATATTTTTCACGCCCTATCACCGTTTAGACAAATCTGAAATGATTGAAGAAACATTACTATTTCTGTGTGTGTGTTTTGTGTTGATGTGTTGTATTTATTCAGTGGCTCAGCTGACAGGGACAGCTAACGGTAGCTAAGCTAACGGTAGCTAAGCTAACAGTAGCTAAGCTAACAGCAGGACGTCAGCTGTTAAAACCCTCCCGTTGTGGGACACCACATGAAACTACTCCAGTTAGCTCAGTCATGTTGGAACTCAGATATCCGCTGGAGAAAATATTTTTTCATGGAGCGTTTATTGAGTCACTGAGTTATTAAAGTTAAACAGGTAGCTAACCGTTAGCCCGGCTAATCTATGATAACCATGACTAATTACAAAAATGTGCACACATAAATAGTAATGTTTGTCCAATCATTGGTTTTATAAACTTTACAAACATCAGATTAGTCTAAACGGTGATATAGTGACATGAAAAATGAGATAAATATAGAGAAACTCTCGTCCGTCACTATTGTTCTCATGCTGGTTTTCTACCAGGAAGTAGTTGGAAACAACAAGGAGATTCGTCCTATGGTGAACTCATGAGGGATCAGGGAGGTTGTAAGCGTGTTACAGTGTTGTGAACAGACCCAAAGAAACGGCCTATTTTCACGGCCTAAAAGAGGTTTTACCGGAAAAAAAAATACACAGTTCCATTGTTCACTATAATATAATTTTTTCAGGAAAAACACAGTTTTTATTTGGACCTAACCAACTGCTGATCGTTGGGCGCTAACCCTGGGCGGAGGGATACGTGAGTTGGTTAGGTCCAAATAAAAACAGTTTTTCCTGCACTTTGAAGGGCTGGAAAAAATTATATTATAGTGAACAATGGAACTGTGTATTTTTTTTCAGGTAAAACCTCTTTTAGGCCGTGAAAATAGGCCGTTTCTTTGGGTCTGTTCACAACACTGTATGTTGTAAATCTCTGGGCAGGGCTATTATGGGCTGGAGGAGAGGAGTGCAGAGAGTCTGCTACTGCAATTAAAGTACTTAGGGGCTATTTGGAGATCATACAACCCCACTTTAAAAAAATGATACTATCCCTTTAATTGAAGCCGTGAATGGACGGGTTGAGTTGACGAGCGGCTCGACGCACCTGAGACCGGCTGCGACCGCCCCAGCGCCGCAGTCCTCTGAACATCCAATAATACAAGCAGAGCATGACGGGACAGGGCAGGAAGAAGGAGCAGACGGACGAGTAGACGACGAAGCGCTCGTCCTCCAGTCGACACACGCTGGGGTCTCGACCCGGGACCCGGTTCAGACCGAAGACCACCGGGCTGGCCACGCCCAGGGACAGAACCCAGGTAGCAGCGATGAGCAGCAGCTGGCGAAGACTGAACTGGTTCCTGTTGTACTGCAGAGGGACCACCACCGCTACGTACCTACAACACAATACAGACACAACACAACACACCATTATTTTCACTAATGGTTTGCGTTGTAATGTTAATTTTGTGCAACATAAGTTATTTCTTGAGTATAAAGAAAAATGGGCGAATGATATCTGGTTTAAACCAGAACTCAGAACCTGTTGCCAGTTGAAAAATGTTTATTGTTCAGAACCCGATGTGACTTTGCCACTGGATAGATCCAAGAGATCTTTATGTGATTCTCCCTCTGGCAGTAGAAGTAGGAAGGTTTAACTCAGACTATCACATCATGTAATCTAAATGTAATGGAGGATGAACTACATTTTGTGTTTCATTGTCCGTTATATGACGAAGCCAGAACAGGAAGTTTTTGTTTCAGAAAATGCAAAATGTGAAACCTGAGTTGTTTTGGGCTGATGAGGTAAAGTTGGAATGGTTCTTCAGAAAAGAACAGAAGTCTTTACTAGAGCTACTTTCATAAAAAGTGAATTATTGATGTGAATTCCATGTGGTTTCTGTTTTTGTTTGGTTTTGTCTGAGTTCTGATTATTTTGTTTGGTGTCTAAATATGATGATAATGTGTCTTGTATAAGCCCTGATAGGCTGGTGCACGACACGTAAATAAACATAAATTCATTCATTCATTCATTCATTCATTCATTCACAACAACACGACAAGACAAGACACGACACGACACAACATGTTAAAATATTGTCTCTTTCCCAGTCGGTCACATCCGTCTGTCTATGGAGGAACTCCTTTGTCTGACGTTTAGGTGGCGTTCCCTTGGTAACCGCCGGCAGCTCTACACACTCGGAGACGATGCCTAAGAGTTGTTGTTGTGAATCATTTTACACCGCAAATAAACTGAAAAACCACAACCTGAACTTTTATATCTTTATACCCAACCGTGTAACGGCTCTGACCGGAAGTGACGTTTCCTTGGTTACTGACTCGGTGTAGGCGAGATGTGACTGACTAAGTAAAAGAATGTTATATTAAAATGTAAAAAGCAAAAGAAAAGAAAAGATCACGATAAAGATTTTATTCTGTGGGTAATGGGGGCGGGACTAGATCAGCTTTTGCTTCTCCCGCTTTCCCTTTCGGCCATGTGTATTGTATTATTGAACTAAGAGGAAGTGTGATGATGATGATTTAAATTGACATGCCCGAAATAAACACATTGATTGATTGATTGATTGATTGATTGATTGATTGATTGATTGATTGATTGATTGATTGATTGATTGATTGATTGATTGATTGACTGTGAAAGAGCCAATATTTTAAAATGTACGGACAACAATGGACCCGGATGGTGATGAGTTTTTTAATCTCTAGCTCTTTGTCAGCAGATACAAGTGATTCAAACTAAGACATGACAGTGGACAAGCGTTCACACGTATGTCTACGGGGGAATCGGTTTGTTTTCCCCCACAGCTCTGACCGGAAGTGACTGGGTTTCCTTGGTTACCGACTCGGTGTGTGTGAAGACTGCAGGCGGACTCACCTGTCCACGCTGATGGCACACAGGTTGAGGATGGAGGCTGTGCACAGCATCACGTCCATGGTCATCAGAGCGTCACACACGTAGAAGCTCAACGTCCAGATCCCCAGAAACTGGAGAGACACACACACAATGAACTCAGTTACACAACACCAGCAACAATCCAGCAACACGACCGAAAGGAAAACGGAGTTACACAACACCAGCAACACAACCGAAAGGGAAACGGGAGAAGCATAAAGCCCCGATCACCTTTCACAATACATTCATTTCATCACAATGTTTCTTTCTTAACATACGTGATAGAACAGCAGAGCAGCCAGTGCAGAATATCGTTAAACCTCTTTCTCTGGGTTTAAATCCATTTATAATTGTCTAGAATAGAGTTTCATATTTCTTTTTTAAAAGCCCACAACAAGTTTCTTGATTTTTTAACCTCATCATCTAGTTTGTTCCACTGTTTGACACCAGTGACTGAGACATGTCTCTTCTGAAAAACCTCCTCTGTTCTTTGGCTTTTTTTTAGACTTTATTTATTTGCACATATAAAATAGAACAAAACATTTACTTATCTCTCTTACTGGCGAGAAAGATACGAAAAGAAAAATGTGCAGGTGAGGTCTGAAACCTGAAAGGCTTATGACACGACCTCACCTTGATCTAACGAATAATTGAAACACAGTTGTAGTGTTTTGTGCAGGAGGCAAGAATCAGGCCGGCATGGCTTCATAACACGTCTTTACTTCAAGACTTCCGGGCAACAGACTCACACACTACAGGTGCCGCTTGGGCTCAGTAAACACCTCAAAAGTGTTGGCCAACCAAAACACAACACAGCAACTGCCTTTGCAGTAATAACCCACAATGCGATAACCTAAATTGTAAATCACTTCAATCTATTACAACAGTAAAGAAATAATATTCACATACCTTGTGCAAGGTATAGAAATAACAAAATTAAAATTAAATAAAAAAGAAAAGAAAAGAAATAAAGATAAGGGAAGATGGTGATAGTAAAAATAATAGTAGTAGGCCTATTAATGATAACAACACTAAATAAATAAATTGAGTTCAATGTGAACACAAAAAAGAGAAAAAGGAAAAAAACAACAACATGAGGCTTTTCACGTACGTTGTTGATTTAATGTGCATGGATGTTTTATTGGACAGTCTATTGATTTATTTATTTATTATGTTTTATTGGGGTTTTTATCTTTAGTATTTTATATTTTTATTGTGTTTTATTTTACTGCACAGCCCT
>NC_140929.1:197500-227500 GCF_045865225.1 Trachurus japonicus
GTGTTGTGTTGTGTTGTGTTGTGTTGTGTTGTGTTGTGTTGTGTTGTTGTGTAGTTGTGTGTCTGTGTGACCTCTGTGTAGACGTAGAGCGGCAGCACCAGCACGGCCAGCAGCAGGTCGTTGTGTTGTGTTGTGTTGTGTTGTTGTGTTGTGTTGTGTTGTGTTGTGTTGTGTTGTGTTGTGTTGTGTTGTGTTGTTGTGTAGTGTTGTTGTGTAGTTGTGTGTCTGTGTGACCTCTGTGTAGACGTAGAGCGGCAGCACCAGCACGGCCAGCAGCAGGTCGGCCACCGCCAGGCTGATGATGAAGTAGTTGGTGGCGGTTTTCAGCGAGCGCTCGGTGACGACGCTCACACACACCAGCACGTTGCCCATGACGATGACCAGGATGAGCGGCACGCCGAGCACCAGGGCCACGTAGTTGTAGCCGGGGGGACCGGGGGGGCCGGGGGGGCCGACGTAGTCCTGCAGCTGCAGCTCAGCTGGAGAAAGACCAATAATGATTTATTACACTGCAAAAACTCAACATCTTTCCAAGAATATTTGTCTTATTTCTTGTCAAAATGTCTCATTTCTAGTCAAAACTAATCTCTTTCCACTTAAAATAAGACTCATCACCTAAAAATGAACTTGTTTTTAGATCATTTTCACTTGTTTCAAACTAATTTTCACTTGAAATAAGTAGAAAAATCTGCCAATGAAAGCAGGTTTTTTGTGTTTGTAATAAGAAAGAAAAACTTGCTCCACTATCAGATTTTTCTACTTATTTCAAGTGAAAATATGTTTGAAAGAAGTAAAAACGGTCTAAAAACAAGCTGCTTTTTACGAGATGTTTCTTATTTTAGGTATAATGAGATTTGTTTTGACTAGAAGTGTAGGGGAGAGTGGGGTAAGTTGAGCCACTTTTTGTATTCAGGATCACTACATCAAGACAATTATAGTTTTGTTGTTAACTAACACATCTGCATATATTTCAGGATGTTTTGCATCTCTACAAATTAACAGAATGAGTGTAAATAACTGTTTTTAAAATATAGCATGTTCAAAAAAAGTGGTCTTGTGAGTCACACCATAGGAGTGGGGTAAATTGATCAACCCCCCTTCTTTCCTTCCATCCATCTCCTCCCTCCCCCTTTACTTAATATTTCATGTGTCCAGGTTACAGGTGAACACAAACTGCAGGGACTTCCTGCTGAGCCACCAACTCACTGACATTTGGGGAGTTTTGTGATTACGTGGCATCTTGGGAAGAATCCCAGAGATTTTTCTTTGAAAGTAAAGTTTGGCCTCACTATAAACAACTTTTCCTGTTTCTAGGAACATACTTACTGTAATCACAAACATACAGAATCTTGATTTAATCATTTGGACATATACAGCCAGAATACATTCACTAAGTGTATAGGATAGGTGGCTCAACTTACCCCACAGCTACCTTAGCTTGGGTTTATTACTCCCACAGCTAAAATGATGCAGTTTCATGCTAGTTTCACTACCTCATGTTGTAGCTCATAGAGACCACAACACATGTATAAAACACATTTGCAATCATCTCTTTTAGTCTAAACACAATTCTCATGAAACTTATGATCGACAAAATTCACTCTCGAGAGTGAAAAATGATTTTTTGGTCATAAATGTTAAACCACTTTACTCACGTGGTTCTAATCTTCACAGACTCCATGAAATGATGCCTGCCTCCATAATATTTGGTCACATGCTAACTTTTTCCTATAGTTTCCTAGAAACAAGGGGTGGGTCAACTTACCCACTGGCTCATCTCACCCCACTCTCCCCTACTTTGTATGAACTATGAACTTAGTCGTACAGTCTGTAAGTGATCTCTGCTGGTTGTGTGTGTGTGTGAGTGTGTGTGTGTGTGTGTGTGTGTGTGTGTGAAATGGTGTATGGTTTTAAAATCTGTTTTGCAGGATGTAGCTACAGCATTGATTGTCCAAGACCATTTTCCCTCAGGGGACATTAAAGCAGAAGTCAGGTGAATGTTTGTGTTAATCTAAGTCTTAAATAGTTGTATCTTCCGACAGCAATCACTTCTATAGAGTGTTTGGTCTGAAACACGGGTCTGTCAGTCACTCTGCTCTGCTCTGAGCCCAGGAGAAAACTTTCCTTGTATCCTACAACCTTTATCCAATGAGGAGAGAGAACGGCATAAAGGGGCAGTCCTCTCTGTGTGTGCAGCCAAGGGATGCGCGTGAATGTGACGACGTAGGGACGAGGACCAATAGATCCATGACGAGGGCGGGGGCTGCTAACTCCATCTGCTGACAAGACGTTATGGTGCGTTCAAGGCAACCCGTAACTGGTGTTTTTCCGACCTGTGAAGTGGTACCAGTTCGATCTGGTACGAGTTCACGGGTCAGAAGTTACGAGTGGCCGTTATAGTGACTTTCACAGGTAAAACAGGTCGGAGAAACACGAGTGGGTTGCCTGGAACGCTACAAAGTCGTAAGTTGTGACTTGAAGCTGTAATTTACGGTTTCAAAAGCCTGCCTGGAACGCAGCATTAGCCAAAACCACCGGATCGCTGACTTCTGCTTTAAGTTTATTTAGATTTGATTGATTGATTGATTGATCACCTGGGGGGCCGCCGGGCGTCACATGGTCCATGGTGGAGAGCCTGAACACAGCTGGACCGGACTCAACATCTGGACACGTCTGAGTCGACGGTTCATAAACCTCCTGGTTCCTGACGGGTGCTGGTCTCAGCTGTTACCGGGGTAACCAGGTGTTGTTCCAGGTGTTGATCTGATGGACAGGTGTTGATCTGATGGACAGGTGTTGATCTGATGGACAGAGGGGATGAACAGGTGAAGACACTATGGCTGCATTCGAAACCGCATACTACCGCACTGCCTACTACATACTGCGTTTTATTTCCCGCTCTAGCGCTGTTATTATGTAACTTTATTAAGTTTTAATATGTTTTCATGAGAGAAAGTAACTGTTTAGATCCCAAATCTACGGCCAGTTGATCCAAACGACGGCTGTTTAGAAGTTTGCTCCGATGTTTTTCAGAGAAGTGAAGCTCTGCAGCGACCGGGACATCACAGAGACAGCAGCCGGTCTGCAGAGCTGCTCGGCCGGCCAACCTCCGTCCTCATCCCGGGGGAGAAAACCATCGCTAATTAACTTACCCGCAGGTTTTTAGAGGTTTACCACCGGCTGGTTAAAGTATTTCTAGGAGATAAATGTTGGTCTCAGTGATGAAATCTAACAGCTGTATCAGTAGCATTAGTTAGTGTGAATGTAAAGTGAAGCTTCCTGTGTGTAGTGGACAGAAGAGCAGCGCTGCCTCGGGGCTCTGGAGCCTACGGACACAAACCACCACATTTACATCAACAAATACATGTTTTACTATCAACACATCAGTCTGCAGTAAGGTTTATTTTATTAAACTATATAACATAGTTATGCTACACGGCAAAGATACTTCACTACCGTCTTTGGTTACGGTTAGACGTCAGGGGAGCATTGCATTGTGGGATAGGCTACAGTACGCGATGTAGACTGGTCAGATACTGGAGATGTTTATGAATCAGTACGACATCCGGGAATTTTTTGCATACTGCAGATAGGGATGGGAATCGAAAACCGGTTCTTGTTGAGAATCGGTTCCCAGTGTTTCAATTCCTTGGAATCGTTTGCCAATTTTTCAAACGATTCCCTTATCAATTCCAGTCCTGCCAGTGAGTGCTTTGGGACGGGGCTCGCGGTAACACCCGCTGCTCGTTGAAAACAGCAGTGATCGCCTACGTGCTTTCACGTCTGAGTCTCCAAACCAAACACGTCTGTAACAACATCGGAAAAGTTGGCAAGTTGCTCAAAACAGCGATATCGCAGCCGCAGGGACCTGCCGTGTAGAGAGAAAAAAAAAAACTGACAGCGAGTGGGTGTCACGACTTCCTGTATGTGGCCCTTCAAATTAAAAGCCCTTCAACCTTTCACATGGTTCAGTCATATTGATTTTTACTTAATTTTGACAAGCCACACCTCCAAATGTTGAAATTTAGGTCAACTAATGACTTTTTGGTCGATGATGCTTGGTCGACTATTTGGGGGCAGCCCTGGTACAAACGTGAACAAAGTTTGTTGTCCTTTTTTTTCCAAATGAGAATCGATAAGAGAATCGATAAAGAACCGAATCGTTAAGCAGAATCGAAAATGGAATTGGAATCGTAAAAATCTTATCAATTCCCATCCCTAACTGCAGATTTAGCTTTTGTTTGCATACTGCATACTGCATTTTGACCAAATCAGTACGTACTAGCAGTATACTATGTGGTTTAGAATACAGCCTCTGTCTCATGTCAGAATACTGATAACTGATGGTGATGATGATGATGATGAAGACTGAGCCTTCACTTTTATTTTGGCGGTCTCATAAGGAGGTTGTATTAAATGTCAGGACCATTGTTGGTGAAGTGTCTCACTCTCACGGCCAATCAGATCACAGTTTGGCTCCGTTGCCATGGCACTCAGAGAGAATGAAGAGGACACTTATAAACACAACGCTGTTGCCATGACACCCATCCACCTGCTCAGCGACCCGACCAGGATGGGATGGATGTGGTCACATGAGGAGGACGAGGTCACTCCATTTGTCTAACTATCAATCTTAGCTAGGAACTTTTAAAGGAATAGTTCACCAGAAAATGAAATTCAGTCATTGTTGCCTCCCCCTCATGCTGATGAATACTCCGGAGTAGTTTTTTATTTCTCAAAGGTCATTGGTTTAAGATGACGGTGGTTTTATACTTTTGCCGCTGTAACGATGCTAGTTTGTTAGCCTTTGTTAATGTTTTGCATTGTATGTTAGCATTGTGTATTAGCATTGAGCTACCGGTCATTGGGCTAGCTGACTTTATTCCTAGCTGTTTAATGGGAATGCTAATGGATACTATAAGTGTGAATGTTGTTTCAAACGGTGTTGTTTGAACATATTTGTTGCTTAAAGATTTATTATTTTAATCATCTTTCTTGTATTTCAGTTTTACAGTTAACTTCAAGTGGGAGTGATAAATAAATCCTTAGAAACAAAGAAGACTTTGCCTCTCACTGAAGAACTGTTTAGCTATCTGCCAAACTAACACGGCACGTTCAGGGAGGGCAGAGTAACGACGTTGAGGCAAATCAGCAGGTAAAGTCACTCCAGGACGGTTGAGGCTGTAAAAATAAAATGTCTGAGTTGACGATGTAAGGAGCAAATAAAAACAATAAACCTTTAACAGCATGAATCAGTCAGAGTTCTTGTCATCGGTTAAAGGTTAACGGTGGATGTGTTTGTCCTCGGAGGCCACCGTCACCTTGCCAACGGGAGGGGTGAGCGCTGCTGCGATCTAGAATCTGAACGTCGGATTGAATGTCACAATTTTACCTCCATTTTACAGACTGGACCTTTAACAACCGTAGAAACCCAAAGCAGCTCTTAACTATTTGTTAGAGAACAAGAGAAGCATGAGAATGAATGAATGAATGAATGAATGAATATTCCTCTGATGCATCTTCCCCTTTAAGACTCTGACCTTGTGGATCTACTGGTGATTTTAGCACTTTGTGAGTTTTGTTCTTGTGTTTTATTGTTTTATTTTCCTGACTACAGAAACTCCTTCGTCTAATAATAATCAAAGTGTTTTTATTGAGTTTTCAAAAAGTATATCATTCATACAGAAAAACACGAACTCAAGTCCTACAGCACGATGTAAGACTAAACTACAAAACAATAACACGACATACCATACTGAAACCAGACATAGGCTACCCAGACAGACAGACAGACAGAGAGACAGACAGACAGACAGACAGTCTTGGATGAAAGTTATTATACAAACGGATTAGAAGATTAAAGAAAAGAAAAGAAAAAAAGCTGCCAGTTATGAGAAAGTCCTTCGTCTAAGACAGATAAATCTCTCCCACAGGAAATTATGACAAATAACATGACAACGTTTATTATAATAAAGAAAAAGAACAGAAACTCAGACTTACTGGTTAGAAGTGAAGACGTCCTCACAGTCTTCTCTTCCTTCTCCTCTTTCTCTTCCTCCTCTTCCTCTTCCTCCTCTTCCTCTAACTCACCAACCTTCAGTTCCTCCTCCTCTTCATCAGTTTCTCCTCCTTCCTCCTCTTTTCCTCTTCTCCTCTTTTCTCCTCCCCCTGTCTCTCTGTTTCTTCCTCTTTTCTCCCCCTCCTCATCTCCTCATCAGAACTTTTCTCTTCTTCATCTGTGAAAAGCTGCAGCGTTCAAAACCCCGTCGCCTCCTTCATCATCATCATCATCATCATCATCATCATCATCCTCCTACACCTCCTCTCCTCTCTTCTCCTCTCTCTCCGTCTCTCTCTCTCTGGTTATTTGCTGCTCTCTGATTGGCTGACAGCAGTGATGAAGCCCCTCCCCCTCCATTCATCTCATCAGATATGTGTTTTGTCTTTGTTTCTCTTCTGTTTCTACTTGTTGCTTCATGTCCAGCATCTTCATCTTCCTCCTCCTCCTCCTCCTCCTCCTCCTCCTCCTCCTCCTCCTCCTCCTCTCAGCCCGTTTCCACGGTAATTCATCACATGTTGCTCCGGTCTCAAACGGATCAAAACAAACTATCGATGACCAATGAGACAATGAGAAGATCAATAAACCGATCAGAAAGAGAATGGCCGTAGCACCGTGACGTCTGTTTTGTTTCTTTACTAACGGGGGTTTGAACGCCGCCGCCATCTTGGATTTTAGGTGGATTCTAGTTTCCATATTTGGAGAGGTGCAGCGGTTAGCCAGCCGAGACCCCGCCCACTGAACTCGGAACAACCAATCAACGGCCGGTAAACTGTCTGTGAACCTGTCACTCAACGTCATTTATGCACCAATTTGAAGCCTGAACACTAAAACGGTTGTGGGACAAACACAGAGTTGACGGAGGCAGGGCCGTTGCTAGGAATTCTGGGCCCCCTTAAAGAATACTAAAGTGGGCCCCTCCCCCTCACTTTTCCAGTTTTTTTTCTTAGACTACGTATGTATTATCGTTTATTATTTTGCCTACTTTGTTTTGATGCTAATGCAGCATTACACTGCAAAAACTCAAGTATCTTACCAAGAATATTTCTTATTTCTAGTCAAAATGTCATTTCTAGTCAAAACAAATCTCATTATACTTAAAATAAGACACATCATATTAAAAGTACCTTGTTTTTAGACACTTTTTACTTCTTTCAAGCAGATTTTCACTTGGAATAAGTAGAAAAAATCTGATAGTGGAGCAAGTTTTTCTTCCTTATTACAAACACAAGAAACTTGCTTTCACTGGCCCGATTTTTCTCCTTATTTCAAGTAACAATTTGTTTGAAACAAGTGAAAATGATCTAAAAACAAGTTAATTTTTAGGTGATGAGTCTTATTTTAAGTGGAAAGAGATTAGTTTTGACTAGAAATGAGACATTTGGACAAGAAATAAGACAAATATTCTTGGAAAGATGTTGAGTTTTTACAGTGTACTATGAGTATTAGTCAGGGTCTTACAAAGAATAAATCAGTCATACAAAGATTAAACTACTGGGGTTTTTTATGGGCCCCACTGGGCGCTGGGCCCCTAGAGTTATCATCACCTTTCTCCCCTAGACAACGGCCCTGTTTTAAGCTGTAAAGTGAGATATTTTAACATGGGGCTCAATGGGAGAACTGGTCTCTTCTGGTCCCAGCCCCTAGAGGCCGGACAGAGAACTGCAGCTTTTTGAACGAGGAAGTGGTCTTCATTTGGAGAAACCACAACTCCCCCCCCCCCTTTGGTCAGAAGAACCAATCAGAACGGGTCCAGCTCCTCTGTGGGCGGAGCTTAGCATTAACTCATTATTACCACATCATTACCATTATGTCCCATTATATCCCTCCTCTGTTGCTCACCCTGAGCTTTCTCCTGGTTTTCCCTGTTAAAAGGGTTTTCCATGGAGTTTTTCCTCAGGACAGAGGATGTTGTTATGATGGGATGTAAAGCCCTTTGAGACAAACTGGTGGTAAAAACGGGCTATACAGATAAAACTGCCTTGCCTTGCCTTTCTTCTTTTTGTTAATGTTGTGTTGCTGTTGTTGTGTGTGTTGTGTTGTTACTGTTGTGTAACGTGTTGCTCATAATGAAGCGAGCGGACGCTGCTCATGTTAATGAGCTCGGCCTCGTTAGCATCTGTGAGAGGAAACCATCTTTCATCCCGGTTGAAGCTGCGGCGCCGTGGCGACGTATGCAGCTCATCCATTATTCATGAGGTTTAAATCTCATTAAAGCTGCTTTTATTCCGGCCTCAGCTTCTACTCTGCTAATAAAACCCGTTTAAATAATAGAATCTATAATTATACCGAACGCACAAACACATGTTAATGAGACGCACACAGACACACACTCACACATTTCATTTGTTTCCTAATGGAGCCTCGACATCACCGGCTCATCTGCATGAAACCAGGAAACACATCACACAGAAACACGACGGCGAGAGGACGGCGCGCGACCTTTCACCTCTGACATCATCATCCTCATCATCGCCCAGGAGGTCAAAGGTCAAAGGTCACGACTGAACCTTCACTCAGTGCTTTACTGGTGTTTGTTGTCGATCAGAGAAACAAAAAGACACAAAGACTCAAGTGTGAAGTGAGACGACATTTTACACAAAAACACTGAATGGTTAAAGGTGCAGTGCGTAAAATATTTCCTCCTGGCGGCGCAAGATGGCGACGCTCTCTAAAGCCAGACCCTTGTTACATAATAATATAATATAATATAATATAATGTAATGTAATGTATAATATAATATAATATAATATAATATAATGTAATGTATAATATAATATAATATAATGTAATGTATAATATAATATAATATAATATAATATAATGTAATGTATAATATACTATAATATAATATAATATAATGTAATGTATAATATAATATAATATAATATAATATAATATAATATAATTTAATGTAATGTAATGTAATGTAATGTAATGTAATATAATATAATATAATGTAATGTATAATATAATATAATATAATATAATATAATATAATGTAATGTATAATATACTATAATATAATATAATATAATATAATATAATGTAATGTATAATATAATATAATATAATATAATATAATATAATTTAATGTAATGTAATGTAATGTAATGTAATGTAATGTAATGTAATATAATATAATACAATATAATATAATATAACATAATATAATATATAAAAGAATAATAATAAGGCTACAGAAACCAAACAGGTTTTATTTTATAGAGATCATAAACTTATACAAATACATTCATGGGTAGTTAATTCAGATTTTAACAATAAACCTTGACAAATATTACACACTGGACCTTAAAGGGATACGCCAACATTTTTTTTTTTTCGTGTCTTCCCTCACTCCCGAGTCCATGACCAGCAGATAGACGCCATCCTTTCCACTGTGCGTCCAATTAACCACTTTGTGGACTGTGGCTTGTGACGTCGTTGTGACGTCATGATGACATCACTTCCCGTTCCCAAAAGGATCGGATGACGATCGACCAGCTCGCTCGTCTCCACCGAACTGGAGGTCACGACCCAGATTCATCAGAGCGCAGATACTGAGCTGACAGCCGGGGGGCGGCGCCGCGAAGCCCGTGTCCCTGGAAGATCAATACACTGATCAATACACTGATCAATACACCCATCAATACATCTGATCGATACACTGATCGATACACCCATCAATACACCCATCAATACACCGATCAATACACTGATCAATACACTGATCAATAATGGTCTACTTGCCAAGATTGTGAACCCGGAAATGTTGAGTACCCCAAAGTTTTATGTTAGAAATATATAGTATGGGTCCCCAGTATTCAGAAACTGCCGGATGCTAACTTATATATATTGGACAATTAGCATAACAGGCATAATTAGCATAAATTAGCATAATTGCCTATGTGGGCAATATTTCAACAAAATTGACTTGGCTGATCTGGGCAATATTGGAGTGGTTTTAGGGGTTATTGATGATGCTGAATCCATTTCTGACATTTTCAAAATTCAAAATGGCCGTCTAAACCGGAAGTGACCAGATTTTGAAATCCATCAAAATCGGCCCACTGGCGGTTAAAATCTGGTCACTTCCGGTTTAGACGGCCATTTTGAATTTAATAATTTAATAACCCCTAAAACCACTCCAATATTGCCCAGATCAGCCAAGTCAATTTAGTTGAAATATTGCCCATATAGGCAATTATGCTAATGTATGCTAATTATGTCTGTTATGCTAATTGTCCAATATATATAAGTTAGCATCCGGCAGTTTCTGAATACTGGGGACCCATACTATCTATTACTTTAAATACATGAGTTATATGTCCAACCAGCATCCTCTAAAACTTAAGATTTGGCTTAAAATCCATCAAAGTCGGCCCATACTATATATTTCTAACATAAAACTTTGGGGTATTCAACATTTCCGGGTTCACAATGGGGCCCAATGGGCTGGTAGGTAGACTATACACCCATCAATACACCTGTGTGTGTGTGTGTGTGTGTGTGTGTGTGTTGTTCTCACCTGGTGTGTGTGTTGTTGTCTTCAGGTGTGTTGAACGGAGGCTCCACCCACCTGACGGACAGACACAGAAAACTTTATTGATCCCTGAACAGAGACAGAAAACTTTATTGATCCCTGATCGGTCATTCATTAACATTCTGATTGGCTTTGTTTGACCTCTGACCTCTGGCTTCGTCTTCATGTGTTTTAGTCTCATGTGATAAACGTATTGATCGACGTATTGATTATTATATTATTGATTAATGTATTGATCAGTGTTGATTGATTTATTGAAGTCACCAATTGATTCCAGGTCTCAGATCGATCAACATGTTTATTGACAATTTATTGACACACAAAAAAACCCCCAAACATACAACAACAGTGAGTATTATTATTATTATGAGTCAACTACGACTCCCATGATGCATTTCACCACCAGATGTTTGTTTTCCTCATGACAGCAGCAGCCGAGGCTCATGGGTATTGTAGTGTTTAAAGATATACACCAACCTACACTAACAGACACCGTCTCAGCTGATGAATATATATTATAATCAATATATAATCAATATGTCTCATGTATTTAGAACACCAACATCAGCATCACTGAACATCCACCATGTTACTCTGAAAACTCCAAATGAGCCTTTGCTGTAAGAGTGCTGTGCTGTGATTGGCTGTTGCACCATGGGAGTCGTAGTCGTTCACGACTCTTCAGATCGTTCTTCCAGTTAAAACGCGGTGCGTTCAGGAGCCTCAACATAAACGCTGTAATTATCAGTTATAATTTGCTCCGTGGTTAAAACTAGAGCTCTGTAAAAGAGAGTAAGGACCATAGATATATATATGTATCTATGGTAACGACAGCATTGGTCCAATGGCAGCGCCTCCTGGTGGAGGAATATGGGTTTTGCTAAAGAACTGACATCTCTGCATTGTTGGTGAATGAGCAGTGTGGTGTTTTCAATAATTTAAAGACATTTATAGATCACCCACGTTAATAGCATCATTGAGGATCCTTTACAGATAAACATTAACACATAGGAGAGTAAAAACAAAAAAACAAAACAAAAACAGTTGTCTATATTAATGTTTCAATCTACATTTTGTAATAAACAAATTATAAGTATAATCTGATATGACCAAGACACCTAAAAACAAAAACACGGCCGTTTTCATCCATTTACCAGCAAGTGAACAACACACATACATTGGAGTGAATGGGTTTTCTGGGGCTGTTGCAACACCCACATCCTGCCACTAGGGGGCATGAGGCTGTAATACCCATATCCTGCCACTAGGGGCGCAAAATCCTTAAACCCTTAAACCCTTAAACCCTTAAACCCTTAAACCCTTAAACCCTTAAACCCTTACCACGGGAGTCATTGGTGGTGTCGTTACTCTCTTTTACAGCGCTCTAGTTAAAACATGGCCGCTTCCTGTCACTTCCTGTCACTTCCTGTCACTTCCTCCCGTTGCCGAAGGCGCTGGACGCGGAGCTTCCCGCCGTCTCGTCACCGACCTGCAGCGCTCCGCCGAGGTTCACCGTCAGACAGGTGGACAGGAAGCAGCCGCCGCCACGCAGCGGCGTCCTGAAGACGCTGAGGGACAGACAGGACAAGATACAGTAACTTCCTGTGTAGTGAGTGATGCTGTCCTCTGATTGGACAGAAGATACAGTAACTTCCTGTGCAGTGAGTGATGCTGTCCTCTGATTGGACAGAAGATACAGTAACTTCCTGTGTAGTGAGTGATGCTGTCCTCTGATTGGACAGAAGATACAGTAACTTCCTGTGTAGTGAGTGATGCTGTCCTCTGATTGGACAGAAGATACAGTAACTTCCTGTGTAGTGAGTGATGCTGTCCTCTGATTGGCTGAACGCAGCAGCTGCTTCCTGAAACCTAAAACCATCCGATTCGTCACGTTCTCAGCTTTATTCTGGAGGGACAGCAACAGGAAGTGATGTCACACCGACACAACGACATCACACTGTGATCATGAGGATGATGATGTCATCATATGACCTCAGAGGTCAGAGGTCAGAGGTCAGACTGAGGCGACAGCAGCAGGTGAGAATCTGAACATGAAAAACCTACTGTGGGGCTGGAAAGCAAGCAAACCAGTTTATACCAGTTTATACCAGTTTAAACCAGTCTTAACCAGTCTTAACCAGTTTAAACCAGACTGATCCAGTCTAAACGTATTTAAACCAGTCTTAACCAGTTAGTTTAAACTGGTTAAGACTAGACTAGTTTAAACTGGACTGATCCAGTCTAAACCGATTTAAACCAGTCTGAACCTGTTAGATTAAACCAGTTTATACCAGTCTAACCAGTCTAAACCAGTCTTAACCAGTCTGAACTAGTCTTAACCAGTTAGTTTAAACTGGTTAAGACTAGACTAGTTTAAACTGGACTGATCCAGTCTAAACCGATTTAAACCAGTCTGAACCTGTTAGATTAAACCAGTTTATACCAGTCTAACCAGTCTAAACCAGTCTTAACCAGTCTGAACTAGTCTTAACCAGTTAGTTTAAACTGGTTAAGACTAGACTAGTTTAAACTGGACTGATCCAGTCCAAACCGATTTAAACCAGTCTGAACCTGTTAGATTAAACCAGTTTATACCAGTCTAACCAGTCTTAACCAGTCTTAACTAGTCTTAACCAGTTTAAACCAGTCTTAACTTGTTTAAACCAGACTGATCCAGTCAAAACCAGTTTATACCAGTCTAAACCAGTTTAAACCAGTCTGAACCAGTTAGTTTAAACCAGTCTGAACCAGTTAGTTTAAACCAGTTTAAACCAGTCTGAACCAGTTTAAAGAGCTGCTGTACTCACATTGAGGGGGCGTCTGCTTCACTGCTGCTGTTGAACGTCTCCATCTCCGTCCTAAAGACAAACTCAGTCTCAGTTAAAGGTCCAGTCTGTGAAATGTTGGTAAAACCGTCACGTCCAGCGTTCAGTTAAAGGTCCTAAACAGGTTTTATTCTATAGCGATTATACACTGATACTAATATATTCATGGTAGTAGATTCAGATTTTAACAATAAACCTCGTTAATTATTTACAGACTGAACCTTTAAGAAGAAAGTAACATGAACTGACCCTGTGACCACGCCCCCTGAGGCCGCGCCCTCTGATTGGCTGCCGTTGGCGTTGGCGTTCTGAGACTCGTATCTGACGGAGAAACAGAAGTTAAAGTTCCGTAACGACTCGTTTCCGTAACGACTCGTTTCCATAACGACTCGTTTCCGTGACGACTCGTTTCCGTAACGACTCGCTTGGTTTGATCCGTCACTTCCTGTTTCCTTCCCGCTCACCTGGTGGCGTTCTCCTCCGCTCCGTTCTCCGCCGGGTCAACGACGACGACGGCCTCGGTGTCCCGGTCGCCACGGCTACACCAACACACACACAACAATGACATCACTGATGACATCACAGCGCTGAGCCTCGGCGTGTTCATCATCATCCTCATCTTTATTCACACATATAGACCGAATCTCCTTGTTGTTTACATTCTACTTCCAGGTAGAAAACCAGCTGTAATGTGAATGAGATCAATAGTAACAAACCAGAGTTTAGCTATATATCATATTTTTCAGGCCCTATCACCGTTTAGACAAATCTGAAATGATTGAAGAAACATTACTATTTCTGTGTGTGTGTTTTGTGTTGCTATGTGTTGTATTTATTCAGTTTGGGGGAATCACAGTGTCTAGAAAGCATCAGTGGCTGCACAGGGACAGCTAACGGTAGCTAAGCTAACGGTAGCTAAGCTAACGGTAGCTAAGCTAACGGTAGCTAAGCTAACAGCAGGACGTCAGCTGTTAAAACCCTCCCGTTGTGGGACACCACATGAAACTACTCCAGTTAGCTCAGTCATGTTGGAACTCAGATATCCGCTGGAGAAAATATTTTTTCATGGAGCGTTTATTGAGTCACTGAGTTATTAAAGTTAAACAGGTAGCTAACCGTTAGCCCGGCTAATCTATGATAACCATGACTAATTACAAAAATGTGCACACAGAAATAGTAATGTTTGTCCAATCATTGGTTTTATAAACTTTACAAACATCAGATTAGTCTAAACGGTGATATAGTGACATGAAAAAGTAGATAAATATAGTGAAACTCTCGTCCGTCACTATTGTTCTCATGCTGGTTTTCTACCAGGAAGTAGTTGGAAACAACAAGGAGATTGGTCCTATAGAAAAGGTATTAAAATCATTAAAATATTTGTAATTTCATATGTGAAATGGGAAAAACCCTGAGAAGCTCAAGAGCTTTTAAAAAGAGGCCCAGACACAAAAAATGACAGGAAGACACACACAAGAAGAGGACCTACAAATATACATAGACATACACATAGCCACATAATACATTTGAATGAATGAATGAATGAATGAATGAATGAGTGTTTATTTCGATCACAGCATCAAAATTTCAACAAAACAAATTAAAGGTAGAATTTGCATTACATTTTGTGTGAAATGAACCCAAAATATATTCCAAACACACGACACCATAATCCATTGTTTGATATTTAGACTTATAAGTGTTTATAACGACATATTGTTTCCTTCCATACAGTATAACTTCTAAACCAGTTGAGTGCAACGCCTCTAATGCCACAGTACTGTAATTTGTTTAACATAATTTCAAAATCAACAGCGTCGAATGCCTTCGACAAGTCAAGGAAGACTCCAATGCCACACTCGCCTTTGAAACCAGTTTGAACCAGTTAGTTTAAACCAGTTTAAACCAGTTTGAACCAGTCTGAACCAGTTTAAACCAGTCTTAACCAGTTTAAACCGGACTGATCCAGTTTAAACCAGTCTTAACCAGTTAGTTTAAACCAGTTTAAACCAATTTGAACCAGTCTGAACCAGTTTATAACAGTTTAAACCAGTCTAAACCAGTTTAAACCGGACTGATCCAGTTTAAACCAGTCTAAACCAGTCTTAACCCGTTTAAACCAGTCTGAACTAGTTAATTTATGCCACACTCGCCTTTTTCTATTGTATCATCGACTTTTTCTAAGAAATCCAGAGTTCGGCGAATGAAATGACATCACTGATGACATCACTGATGACATCACAGCGCTGAGCCTCTCACCTGGTCTGGTTGAGCGGCGGCGGAGGAAGAGGAAGAGACGCCGCCATCACCATCGTCACCATGGTCGCCATCGTCAACGCCGTCTTCATCTTCAACGTCATCGTCGTCATGGTTACGGCGGCGTGGAGAGAGAGAGAGCGCAGCTCTGTGAGTCAGAGTGGAGGCGACTCGCCCAACCGCTGGTTTTATACGGCGCCGTGACATCATCGCTGCTCCAGCGCTGTGATTGGTTCCCGTCGGCCGAAGGTCGTCAGGATGAGCGATGATGGCGACGACCCTCGGTGTTGTTTGTTTACCTCCGGACGCTATCAGCTCCACGACCCTGACGCCTGATTGGTCGATGCCGGTCGCCATGGAAACGGCCTCAGCACAAAGAACGATAGATAGTTTCCAAGAGGAAGAAACACAAACAGGAACACTGCAAAAACTCTAAATCTGACCAAGAATATTTGTCTTATTTCTAGTCAAAACTAATCTCATTCTACTTAAAATCAGACTCATCACATTAAAAGCAGCTTGTTTTTAGACACTTTTTACTTCTTTCAAGCAGATTTTCACTTGAAATAAGTAGAAAAATCTGACAGTGGAGCAAGTTTTTCTTTCTTATTACAAACACAAAAAAAAACTTGCTTTCACTGGCAGATTTTTCTACTTATTTCAAGTGAAAATTAGTTTGAAACAAGTGAAAATGATCTAAAAACAAGTTCATTTGTAGGTTGTGAGTGGAAAAAGAGTTTAGTTTTGACAAGTAATAAGACGACCGCGACCCTCGGCGCCGCTCCGATGTTGTTTACCTCCGGACGCTATCAGCTCCACGACCCTGACGCCTGATGCCGGTCGCCATGGAAACGGCCTCAGCACAAAGAATGATAGATACGACGATATCATCGTGTGTGTGTGTGTGGCAACAAGCCGTTTTAACATTTAACAGCCAGACTGGATGTGTTTCAGATCTCTGTAATTCAGTTTTGCCTCTTGTCAAAAAGAACATTTCAGATCCACAACTCCGTTCTTCCTTCACTGTAACCATTCATGTGTATGGGGTTTGTCATTACAGATATCTACAGTTCAGTTGCAGATATCCACTATGTGAATTACAGATATCTGGAACTGAATTACCACTAGTACTAATTCCAGTTACAGATATCTACAATTTGATTCTGACTAGTCATAATTCCAGTTCTAGATATCTTTAATTCACCTCAATTACAGATATCTACATGTCCCTGTTCAGATATCTGTAATTAAGTTTTGACTAGTCAGAATCAAATTGTAGATATCTGTAACTGGAATTAGTACTAGTGGTAATTCAGTTCCAGATATCTGTAATTCACATAGTGGATATCTGCAACTGAACTGTAGATATCTGTAATGACAAACCCCATACACATGAATGGTTACAGTGAAGGAAGAACGTAGTTGTGGATCTGAAATGTTCTTTTTGACAAGAGGCAAAACTGAATTACAGAATGAAATTCTTGAATGAAAAATCCAACTATTCAAAATGTAGTTAGGACCAGTCAGAAAGACGTTGTTGATATCTACAATGTTAATTCTGGAGAGTCAAACTTAGCTTTTAAATGTTAAATCCGCTTATCATGTGTGTGTGTTTCCTATCAGCTGATTGTTTGGCTTCGTCTGTTTCCTGTGTGTTTAGTGTGACCTCATCAGTGACTCATGGTTATAATGAACTCTGGTAGATTCATGTGTCAAACAGAAAACAAGAGAAGAGAAGAGAAGGGGAATTCACAACACCAAGATTTATTTTCCATCTTCATCATCTTTATATTCAATAAGTTAAAACACAAAACACAAACACCGTTACATCATTGGTCACATGACGACAGAAACCTCCTCTGTTTCCTAGGAAACGCATCCGTTTCCAAGAGGAAGAAACACAAACAGGAACGCTGCAAAAACTCTTTTATTTGTCTTATTTCTAGTCAAAACTAATCTCATTCTACTTAAAATCAGACTCATCACATTAAAAGCAGCTTGTTTTTAGACACTTTTTACTTCTTTCAAGCAGATTTTCACTTGAAATAAGTAGAAAAATCTGATAATGGAGCAAGTTTTTCTTTCTTAACAAAAAAATAACTTCCTTTCACTGGCAGATTTTTTAAACTCATTTTCCACTCACAACCTAAAAATGAACTTGTTTTTAAATCATTTTCACTTGTTTCAAACTAATTTTCACTTGAAATAAGTAGAAAAATCTTTTCTTTCTTATTACAAGCAGATTTTTATACTTATTTCAATTGAAAATGAGTTTGGAACAAGTGAAAATGATCTAAAAACAAGTTCATTTTTAGGTTGTGAGTGGAAAAAGAGATTAGTTTTGACAAGAAATAAGACAAATATTCTTGGAAAGATGTTGAGTTTTTGCAGTGAAGAGGAGGAGGAATGGAACGAGAACGAATCAACACGTTCAGGGACGAAGGTCAAAGTAAACACGGTTGTCAGGGACAACGGCGGTTTATCGGAAGTCCTCGGCGGAGAACATGCCCTTGGCGCGGCGCAGGATGGAGTCCTTGGACGCGTCGTACGGATGCTCCTTGGACGGGATCTCCAGCACGGCCGGGATCGACTGCATGTGGGCGTCGATGGCGTGACGGATCATCTCCGCTATGAACTGGTTGATCAGGATGATGCCGATGTCGTTCCTCGCCAGGAAGCTCCTACAGACCAGAGGAGATGGAGAGAGAGATTAAACAGTTAGATAGACAGACAGACAGATAGATAGATAGATAGATAGATAGATAGATAGATAGATTGATATTTTATTTTTATTCTAATGTTTATTTAACAGGGACAATACATACAACATACACACCGTTCTAAAAACAGCCTGCACCGACATTTAAAGGTAACAAACCTACTGCTATCTATGACTATAGGGATTATGTCAATGGGCCAATCTGACTAAATGTTGAACTATCCCTTTAAGAACAATGCAGTTTTAAATAAACATCTCGTGTCCGACTGGAATTATTTAAACATTGACTGAAATAATACTGACATGAATAGATCTCTACGACCATAATACACATTCATGTTAGAGAAATGAATGAGTGAACCACAGGAACAAGTTGTTATTTCTATTCCTGGTGGTCATTCATTCATTCATTCATTCATTCATTCATTCATCCTGAGTTCATGGATGCTGCCTCTATACAGTATATCTATCTATCTATAGTCTATACAGTAGCTATGTGATGTGTGTCTGCATCCTGGATGTGGTTGTATATGATGTGTGACTGTGTTTAATGTGCTGCAGCTTCTGTAGGTTGTGATTGTGTTGTTGTTTCACTGTCCTCTCCTTATCTTCACTGATTCATCTTATCTCCTAGCTCCTTGTCTCCTAGCTCCTTGTCTCCTATCTTCACTGATTCATCTTATCTCCTAGCTCCTTGTCTCCTATCTTCACTGATTCATCTTGTCTCCTAGCTCCTTGTCTCCTATCTTCACTGATTCATCTTGTCTCCTAGCTCCTTGTCTCCTAGCTCCTTGTCTCCTATCTTCACTGATTCATCTTGTCTCCTAGCTCCTTGTCTCCTATCTTCACTGATTCATCTTGTCTCCTAGCTCCTTGTCTCCTATCTTCACTGATTCATCTTATCTCCTAGCTCCTTGTCTCCTAGCTCCTTGCCTCCTATCTTCACTGATTCATCTTGTCTCCTAGCTCCTTGTCTCCTATCTTCACTGATTCATCTTATCTCCTAGCTCCTTGTCTCCTAGCTCCTATCTTCACTGATTCATCTTGTCTCCTAGCTCCTTGTCTCCTATCTTCACTGATTCATCTTGTCTCCTAGCTCCTTGTCTCCTAGCTCCTATCTTCACTGATTCATCTTGTCTCCTAGCTCCTTGTCTCCTAGCTCCTTGTCTCCTATCTTCACTGATTCATCTTGTCTCCTAGCTCCTTGTCTCCTAGCTCCTTGTCTCCTATCTTCACTGATTCATCTTATCTCCTAGCTCCTTGTATCCTAGCTCCTTGTCTCCTATCTTCACTGATTCATCTTATCTCCTAGCTCCTTGTCTCCTAGCTCCTTGTCTCCTATCTTCACTGATTCATCTTATCTCCTAGCTCCTTGTATCCTAGCTCCTTGTCTCCTAGCTCCTAGTCTCCTAGCTCCTTGTCTCCTATCTTCATTCATCTATCTGGTCTCCTAGCTCCTTGTCTCCTAGCTCCTTGTCTCCTAGCTCCTATCTTCACTGATTCATCTTGTCTCCTAGCTCCTTGTCTCCTAGCTCCTTGTCTCCTATCTTCACTGATTCATCTTATCTCCTAGCTCCTTGTCTCCTATCTTCACTGATTCATCTTGTCTCCTAGCTCCTTGTCTCCTATCTTCACTGATTCATCTTGTCTCCTAGCTCCTTGTCTCCTAGCTCCTTGTCTCCTATCTTCACTGATTCATCTTGTCTCCTAGCTCCTTGTCTCCTATCTTCACTGATTCATCTTGTCTCCTAGCTCCTTGTCTCCTATCTTCACTGATTCATCTTGTCTCCTAGCTCCTTGTCTCCCAGCTCCTTGTCTCCTAGCTCCTTGCCTCCTATCTTCACTGATTCATCTTGTCTCCTAGCTCCTTGTCTCCTATCTTCACTGATTCATCTTATCTCCTAGCTCCTTGTCTCCTAGCTCCTATCTTCACTGATTCATCTTGTCTCCTAGCTCCTTGTCTCCTATCTTCACTGATTCATCTTGTCTCCTAGCTCCTTGTCTCCTAGCTCCTATCTTCACTGATTCATCTTGTCTCCTAGCTCCTTGTCTCCTAGCTCCTTGTCTCCTATCTTCACTGATTCATCTTGTCTCCTAGCTCCTTGTCTCCTAGCTCCTTGTCTCCTATCTTCACTGATTCATCTTATCTCCTAGCTCCTTGTATCCTAGCTCCTTGTCTCCTATCTTCACTGATTCATCTTATCTCCTAGCTCCTTGTCTCCTAGCTCCTTGTCTCCTATCTTCACTGATTCATCTTATCTCCTAGCTCCTTGTATCCTAGCTCCTTGTCTCCTAGCTCCTAGTCTCCTAGCTCCTTGTCTCCTATCTTCATTCATCTATCTGGTCTCCTAGCTCCTTGTCTCCTAGCTCCTTGTCTCCTAGCTCCTCCTCCTAACGCTCTCTTTTAATCAGTGTATACTGCTTGTGTTTGTTGTTTTCCAGGCAGCCTGTTGTCATGTGGCCGGGGAGGCAGCCGCCATTTTGGCTCAAGCCCTTTACAGTAGCCTAACTGCTGTTGATACAGTTCATTCATAATAAACTAATAAACTAATTAACTAAAGAGCACAGACAGAATGACGTCACAGGTCTGGACCAGCAGGAGGTCTGGACCTGAAGCATCAAGGACCTGGTCGTCATCACTACCTACAACACCTGGACTCTAAAACATCTGGACTCTAAAACACCTGGACTCTAAAACACCTGGACTCTAAAACACCTGGACTCTACAACACCTGGACTCTAAAACACCTGGACTCTACAACACCTGGACTCTACAACACCTGGACTCTACAACACCTGGACTCTAAAACACCTGGACTCTAAAACACCTGGACTCTACAACACCTGGACTCTACAACACCTGGACTCTACAACACCTGGACTCTACAACACCTGGACTCTAAAACACCTGGACTCTAAAACACCTGGACTCTACAACACCTGGACTCTACAACACCTGGACTCTACAACACCTGGACTCTACAACACCTGGACTCTACAACACCTGGACTCTAAAACACCTGGACCGTTAAACACCTGGACTCTAAAACACCTGGACTCTAAAACACCTGGACTCTAAAACACCTGGACTCTACAACACCTGGACTCTACAACACCTGGACTCTACAACACCTGGACTCTACAACACCTGGACTCTACAACACCTGGACTCTACAACACCTGGACCGTTAAACACCTGGACTCTACAACACCTGGACTCTAAAACACCTGGACTCTACAACACCTGGACTCTACAACACCTGGACTCTACAACACCTGGACTCTAAAACACCTGGACTCTACAACACCTGGACTCTACAACACCTGGACTCTAAAACACCTGGACTCTACAACACCTGGACTCTACAACACCTGGACTCTACAACACCTGGACTCTACAACACCTGGACTCTAAAACACCTGGACTCTACAACACCTGGACTCTACAACACCTGGACTCTACAACACCTGGACTCTAAAACACCTGGACTCTACAACACCTGGACTCTACAACACCTGGATTATTAAACATCTGGACTCGTGCTCGCGCTCTTATCTATTTATGTATGTATTTATGTATTATGGGATGTATTATGGGATGTATTTCTTACTTGAAGGTCTCTTCTATCTCCGTGACGCTGTATTTATGTATTATGGGATGTATTATGGGATGTATTTCTTACTTGAAGGTCTCCTCTATCTCCATGACGCTCTTATGTATGTATATGTATGTATTATGGGATGTATTATGGGATGTATTTCTTACTTGAAGGTCTCCTCTATCTCCGTGACGCTGTATTTATGTATTATGGGATGTATTTCTTACTTGAAGGTCTCTTCTATCTCCGTGACGCTCTTATGTATGTATATATGTATGTATGTATGTATTATGGGATGTATTTCTTACTTGAAGGTCTCCTCTATCTCCGTGACGCTCTTATGTATGTATATATGTATGTATGTATGTATTATGGGATGTATTTCTTACTTGAAGGTCTCTTCTATCTCCGTGACGCTGTATTTATGTATTATGGGATGTATTATGGGATGTATTTCTTACTTGAAGGTCTCTTCTATCTCCGTGACGCTCTTATGTATGTATTATGGGATGTATTATGGGATGTATTTCTTACTTGAAGGTCTCCTCTATCTCCGTGACGCTCTTATGTATGTATTATGGGATGTATTATGGGATGTATTTCTTACTTGAAGGTCTCTTCTATCTCCGTGACGCTCGTGTCCTTCTCCACCACCAGGAAGTTCGGTTTCCGGTTCTTGTTCAGTTCTCCGACGCCACCGAGCAGAAACCCGGTGCACGTGTCCTCGTCACCGATCACGGCGATCAGTTTCCCGCGGCCGGCCATGGTCTCGTGCAGGTCTCGTGCAGGTCTGGCTCGGGTTAACTGGGTTTAACTCGGGTTAACGGAGGAGAAGAGGACTAGCGGGTCTAGCGGGTCTCAGATCAGCTGCTTCACGGTCATGTGAGAATCAGCTGATCAGGACTTCCGTTCAGTCAGCTGATCAGGACTTCCGGTTTGGCGGCGCAGCGGCGCGCGCCCTCTGCTGCTCGGAGGAGGAAACTTCAAAGTAAAAGGAAAGAATAAGAATATATATATATATATATATATATATATATATATATATATAGGCCGAATATATATATATATATATATATATATATATATATATATATATAGGCCGAAAGTAGAATAAAGATATCCAGGATAAGTGGAAAAACCAGGTTAAAACATAAGAATAAAGGCCTATATATATGTATATCTTTATTTCTGACTCCGGGTCCATATCAAAAACATAACACAACAACACAACACACAGTAACATAACAACAGACACACAGCACAGACAATAAAATAGAATATCTAAAACATAGAGATAGCGATGTACAACATTAATATCAAAAATAGAATTGCTATAAAGTTAAAAAAGAGACAACTGTACCAGTTCTCTAAATCAAACCGGTGCTTTTATTCTGAAGGTCCGGAGGAAAGTAAAACAATAAAACAATAAAACTGTCTAAAGTCTCTGATCGTGATTTAAACTTCTATCTACATGAAAAGGACATTTTTCTTTACTTTGATAAAAACCAAATGGATAATGATTTTTTTTTTGTACAACTTGTTTTATTTTAAGGAAAATTTCATCTACACAAAAAAAGGACTGACAGAAAACCAAACTTTACACTTTTTTTGAAAGAACTTTTTCAGTCTGGCACCGACACCAATGGACTTGAAATACCAAAAGCGTTAAAAACTAATTTTATTTTGGATAAATATTTATTTATTTAATATATGATTTCCTTTACATCATATATATACATGGTATAAACTCTTTGTATATTTATACTTTGATATTTCTCTTCCCCTGGCACAACAGTATTGTTATGTACATACGTGTTAATAAAGTTTTTTTTTAAAAAAACCCGTGACGTCAGGGGAAACCCGGATGAGCGCTGTGTTGCGTTCAGGTGCACTCCGTGAATCTCTGCTCCAACACACACACACACACACACACACACACACACACACACACACACACACACACACACACAGAGACGTGACGTAGTTTCACCATCAGACACTAAACTCGTGTTTTAACTTCTTTTTTTTTTTTGTGCTTTATTGTAAGCATAACATAATTATCCAAGCACATAACATAGCATATGTTAACATTATGCATTATACAGAGAGATAGAGGTGGACAAAGCAGACAGGGGGGAAATGTAAAAGGAAACAAAAATGACAACAATACAAATAATGACATTACAAATAGAAATTAAATAAATAAATAAATACAAATAGACATTCATTCAGCTGTAGTAATCTATTACATCACAGTAAATGAGTAATGTAGGAGGTAAAATAAATAAAGGAGTAAAAATACGTGAAACTGAGATCGATCCGATCAGGTTCCATCACAGATCAACTGTCTAGATGTAGAAATAGAAATATATCTATATCTATATCTTTATCTATCTACATGTATATCTATATATCTATGAGTGTGTGATGGTTGTGTAGCTGGTTGTGTAGTTGTGTATTTTCCCGCCGTCCCTGAAGGCGCCGCCGGCCACGTGACAGGTCACAAGCCGGAAGCAGCTGTAAACACAGAAGAGGAAGAAGAGGAAGAAGAGGAAGATGGTGAGTGAGCGCGAGGCTCCACAATAATAATAATAATAATAATAATAATAATAATCAGCTTTGATGTTTTATAAAGTTTATAAACTATGAACCTGTGACGTCATGTGTGTGTGACGTCATGTCTTAGACCACCGCGGCGCTGACAGCCGGTCTGGACCGGATCCCGGACCAGCTGGGATACCTGGTCATCAGCGAGGACGGAGTTCTGGCCGTGAGTATCGATACGTCATCTATCGATCAGCTGATCAGATGATTAGATGATTAGTGATGATCATCTAACCTGTTACTATTTAAACCTTTAAACCTTTAAACCTTTAAACTGAAGTTATTGATCTGAACTGATCAACAGAGTAAACTGAACAAACTAAACCAACTAAACCAACTAAACAAACTAAACCAACTAAAGCCAGGTGATGTTTCTGTCTAGAGACCAGACAGTTGATCCATCAACACTGACTGATCTAATCTATAGAGTCTAGACTCTAGATAGAAACTAGACTCTATTTAAACTAACTTTAAACTATATAGACTCTTTATCTCTCTATCATCTATCAATCATCGATCAGCTGATTAGTGATGATCATCAAACCTTTAAACCTTTAAACTGAAGTTATTGATCTGAACTGATCAACAGAGTAAACTAAACCAACTAAAGCCAGGTGATGTTTCTGTCTAGAGACCAACACTGACTGTTCTACTCAGAGACTCTATAGAGGATAGACTCATATAAACTAGACTCTATGTATAAACCATATAGACTCTATATGGAGATATCTACTCTAGAGACAGTCTGATCCATCAACACTGACTGATCTACTCACAGTCTGTAGCTGGAGAAACTATACAGACTCTATGTATAAACTAGACTCTATAGAGAGATATAGACTCTAATGTATATAGACTCTAATGTATATAGACTCTAAAGCAGCGGGTCTCCACTAGTTTCACTCTGGGTCATTAAGTCTCGACCCACTTTTATAGAATTCAAAACAAGATTTTTTTTTTTAAAGTCCTTTAAAAACTCATTTAGCTCTTTATTGAGCAAAGTGCATTTCAGAGCACATGAATGAAACTGAAGAGTTACCATGACAACTGCATGCACGGAAGTGAATAAAAATATCAAACTGCACAAAATGGAGACCAACAAAACAATATATTTGACTTCTAATGCATCTCTGCATTCAGAGCATGTTCACTAAAGTGAATAAATATCAAACTGCACAAAATAAAGACCCACAAAACAAAACCAGAGTCACTGCATCAGGCCACATTAATAAGAAACTGAGATCTTTGATTCAGAGAAAATGGAGCAAATAATCAGAAAGTGAGGAGGAGCATTACAACTGCATGTGTTCACGTGTCTCGTGCCTTTCAAAATAAGTTATTTTTCAAAATAAAAGACATGTCCAACATCAGATGTGCATTAAATATTATTTACTTTTTTGACCAGCTGTCCACGACCCATCCAGAACGGGTCTAGACCCACCAGTTGAGAACCACTGGGCTAAAGTAAATAGACTCTACATAAAGTATATATACTCTATGTAGAGTCTATATACTTTATGTAGAGTATATATACTCTATGTAGTGATAGTCATATATACTCTATGTAGAGTACGACTATCATGGAGACACGTGAACACATGCAGTTGTAATGCTCCTCCTCACTTTCTGATTATTTGCTCCATTTGCTCTGAATGCAAAGATCTCAGTTTCTTATTAATGTGGCCTGATGCAGTGACTCTGGTTTTGTTTTGTGGGTCTTTATTTTGTGTAGTTTGATATTTATTCACTTTAGTGAACATGCTCTGAATGCAGAGATGCATTAGAAGTCAAATATATCGTTTTGTTGGTCTCCATTTTGTGCAGTTTGATATTTTTTTATTCACTTCCGTACATGCAGTTGTCATGGTAACTCCTCAGTTTCATTCATGTGCTCTGAAATGCACTTTGCTCAATAAAGAGAAAAATGAGTTTTTAAAGGCTTAAAGGGATAGTATCATTTTTTTAAAGTGTGGTTGTATGATCTCCAAATAGCCCCTAAGTACTTTAATTGCAGTAGAAGACTCTCTGCACTCCTCCCGTTAGCAACGCCAGCCCATAATAGCCCTGCCCAGAGATTTACAACATACAGTGTTGTGAACAGACCCAAAGAAACGGCCTATTTTCACGGCCTAAAAGAGGTTTTACCTGAAAAATAATACACAGTTCCATTGTTCACTATAATATAATTTTTTCCAGGAAAAACACAGTTTTTATTTGGACCTAACCACCTCACGTATCCCTCCGCCCAGGGTTAGCGCCCGCCGATCAGCAGTTGGTTAGGTCCAAATAAAAACTGTGTTTTTCCTGGAAAAAATTATATTATAGTGAACAATGGAACTGTGTTTTTTTTTCAGGTAAAACCTCTTTTAGGCCGTGAAAATAGGCCGTTTCTTTGGGTCTGTTCACAACACTGTATGTTGTAAATCTCTGGGCAGGGCTATTATGGGCTGGCGTTGCTAACGGGAAGAGTGCAGAGAGTCTTCTACTGCAATTAAAGTACTTAGGGGCTATTTGGAGATCATACAACCACACTTTAAAAACATGATACTATCCCTTTAAAAAAAATTCTTGGTTTGAATCCTATAAAAGTGATTTAATTGGTCGGTACTGATCCCTGATTGGTCGGTGATTGGTCGGTTCTGATCCCTGATTGGTCGTCCCCTCAGTCGGCCGGCGAGCTGGAGAACGACGAGCACACGGCCGGCGTGATGATGGAGATGATGAGGACGGCCAGTCGCTTCAGGTTACCGGGGTTACCGGGGGCGGAGCCGCCCTTCAGACGCATGTCAGGTAACACACACACACACACACACACACACACACACACACACACACACAGACACACACACACACACACACACACACACACACAGACACACACACACACACACACACACACACACACACACACACACAGAGACACACACACACACACACACACACACACACACACACACACACACACCCCCTGACTCTGTGGTTTCCATAGTGATGCTGGAGGACTTCGTTTACACGGTAACCGTCTCGGGGCAGAAAGTCTTCGTGGTCAAACGGCAGAACAACCAGCAGGAGCCAATCAGCGTCTGAGGACGGCGTGATGTCACAGCTGATGATCCTGACTCTGTTTGATGTGTTTAGTTTAGTTTAGTTTAGTTTAGTTTAGTTTTTGTTTTTGTTTGTGTGAATAAAACGACCTTTGACCTTTGACCTGAGTCGCCTCTTTAACCAAACCCTGACTGGGACTGAATGTTTAGATTCAGATGCTGAATGAGTCGTATTTATTCAGGGTATCCGCGGGGTCTTGAAAAGTATTAAAAGGTGATAAATCAATTTGGGTAAAATGAAGACCCTTAAAAAGTATTAAAAAGTCTTTTCACGACTTTATAAAGTCTTAAATATTGAAGGTATTTTTTCTGAATTAGCTGTCCAAGAGTTTGAGTCCTAAAAAACATTGTGAAAGTGTGTGAATTTATTCATTTAAAAAACAAAACAAAGATGAACCGGTACATAAAAAAAGAAAAGAAGATTGTGAGCAATGTTTTTTTGTTTTGTTTTTTATAAACTTTGCCTTTTATTTATTATCCCAGCCTATTTTGAATTCTGTTGTATCATAGTGGTCTATAGTCTTTATCACAAACTAGAACTGTTCAGTTAAAAGTGTCACTGATGTAAATGGTTACAGCTTGAAGTGGCGGTGAGGTGTTGAAAAATATTGAGAAGGTCTTGAAAAAGTCTTAAAAAGGTTTTAGAATTAACTTCAAGATTCCTGTATAAACCCTGTTATTGATCGACACTAAGACTAAAACGCTCTGGTGGACAAGTTGTGAGCTGCACATTCACCACGCTATGAGATAATAACACAACGTTACCACACAGAGTTGTTTTAGAGGGAAATTCATGCAAAACCACTGATGCACGTTGCCTTCAGGGACAGTTTTTCATCAACAGTCTCTGTATTTCCCTCTAAAACAACTCTGTGTGGTAACGTTGTGTTATTATCTCATAGCGTGGTGAATGTGCAGCTCACAACTTGTCCACCAGAGCGTTGTGGAGTTGTTGGATTGTGTATTTGATGAGTTTGATGAGGGAAACCAAGAAATCCCATAATGAGCCTCCGTAGCGTAGCTCTGAGCAGTTCTAAAAACAGCTTGCACCGACAATTAATCAATCAAATCAATCAAGACGGTAGCCAGACGGTTCCCAAAGTGCTTTACATCAAGGCAATAAAATAATAGATAAAAACCCAAGAAAGTGCTACTAGTGCTGCAGGGTGTTAAAGGCTCTAAAGGTGCATACAGTAGAATAAAAACAGGCCAAAATAGGTAGACCTAAGAGCAGGACTTCCCTAGTCAGAGTTAAATGCTAATCTAAAAAAGTCTGAGGTCAGTAGTGGTGTGAATGTCGGGTGGCGGTCTGTTCCACAGCCTGGGAGCTGCAACAGCAAACGATTAAAGGTAACGAACCTACTGCTGTGACTATAGATTCAAAATTGATATGGATTTTTTTTTGTGTTTTCTGTGGACAAGAAATCGAAACAATACAGCACCTTTTCTATAAATGCATGAACTCTAAAACATTCTGGATTGACATTCAACACTTCATAAGAAGAACAACCGGACAAGTCATCACTCTACAAGAAAAGGACATTTTTATTTTTTTTGAAAACAACAAGCTGGACAAAGACACAACATTCTTTATACCTGGTAGTAGGCTACTTATGGCCAAATTTCATATCCACAAAAAAATGGACAGAATCCAAACCCAGCCTGGATCATTTCACACAAGAAATTCTCCAATATGCAACTACAATAAAAGACATTAAAAATAAAAAAGCTATGAAAACGAACTGTATTTTTGAAAGATTCAACATAGCCCCTCTTTAAGAACTTTTTACTAGGTAAATGGATTCTTCCAAATCTGGCAATGTTTATGTGTATTTATTTAATTTTTATTTGTAATGTCATTATTTGTACTGTTATTGTCATTTTTATTTCCTTTGACATTATCCCCCTGTCTGCTTTGTCCACCTCTATCTCTCTGTATAATGCATAATGTTAACATATGCTATGTTATGTGCTTAGATAATTATGTTATGCTTACAATAAAGCACAAAAAAAAAAAAAAAAAAAAAAGACTATAGGGTGAATGGGGGAGTTTGACTAAATGTTGAACTGTCCCTTTAAGTAGTTGCATCTTGTGACTGTTCCTGCTGCTGCAGTGTCTCTGTCCGTCCACCGGGGGCTCCTCTGTACCGGGGCTCCGGTTGTTGTGGTCTGAGACCGGAGAGCAGAGGAGATGAACCCGTCGGTCCGGTACCGGGACGAGGACCCGTGGTCCCGGTTCGGCGCGTGGCTCGAGTCCGTCTGCGTGGTGACGTTCGACCTGGAGCTGGGCC